>NC_045638.1:2007893-2151105 GCF_009829145.1 Chiroxiphia lanceolata | reverse complement strand
TTGAGTTCCTGTGAGAGCTGACACTGCAAATCATCTCTACCATAGGAAAACTTGTTCCACAGTGGGATACTCTGCTTGGAAACAATGCCTTCCTTCTGTGGGACACTGGAGAAAGAGAGAGGGGATGCTGCTGCAGTGCTTTCCTTGAAAAATGAATTAAGAAAGGTCTTAAGGGGTAGGTTTAGATTGGATATTGGAAAGAAATTCTTTACTGTGAGAGTGGTGAGGCCCTGGAACAGTGAGGTTGTGGACTCCCCATCCCTGGAAGTGTCCAAGGCCAGGTTGGACAGGGTTTGGAGTAACCTGGGCTAGTGGAAGGTGTCCCTGCCCCATGGCAGGAGGTGGAATGAAATGATCTTTGAGATCCCTTCCACCTCAAACCATCTGGCATTTTATGTCTCTATAATTAACATCTTTTAGGTTGGCAAAATGGAAAAAAAAGCATTCCTTTCTCTGGCACCACTCCCCTCTGGGCCAGGGAAAAATAATCTGCAGCTACACTGGAACAGAGAAAAAGAAAGGAAAACAGATACAGAACCTTGGATCTGTGTCCACTGGCTCTGGCTCCTGGGCAGATTCCCAGATTCCTGGGCTGATTCCCCAAAGGTCCTTCCTTTGCAGGTATTTACAGGGGCACTTGCAGCAATTAACAGGATGGCACTAAAATGAGGGAAAAAGAAACCTTCAAAAATGCTATTTCCCATTCTTTGGATCACAGTAAAAGTGTCTCCTGTTCCTTACAGCACCTAAAGTAGGTGCATCCATCAGCAGAGGGAAAGATGCTGGCATGTGGTTTAGGGAGATGGATTCAAAGGAAGCAAACCTGCATCGCCCCGTGCTTCCCAAATTAACCCCCCTCATAATCATACAGGTTTTTGCAAACCAGGCTCCCAGGAGCATGAATTACTTTCTCCTGTATGACACTGAGCCCTTTGGATCCTTTGCTTCCATGAGCTTTTGTGCTCTTTGTAGCAGATGAACAAGTGACCTGCCCTCGATTAAAAAGATCCTGGTTTTCCACTGTGACTCTTAGTCCTGTTTGTAGGGGTGACTTCCTGGGTGACCACATCTGCTCTGAGGGTCACTTAGGGTTGGTGATACAACAGATCATCACAGGTGTGGAGTGGGATCTGGTGTGACTGTGTGACTCCTGCTGCCAGAGGAAGAGGATGATGCCCTGTGAGAGGTGCAGGGGCTCTCCCAGCTGTGGGCTGAGGGATGTGGCCCTTCCTTTGCTTTCAGGAGTCACTTTTCAAAAAGCCACCTCGCTGTGGAGAGCCAGCATTGGCCTTCAGGCACTGCTTAATCCTCCCAAAGGGAGTTTAAATACTGTGAGGGTCTGCTAAGCCCCCTCACGAGGGGAGAATTTTCACCTAAAAAGACCATCTAATAAAAGAGCTCCCACTCCCTGCTCACCCCCAGAGGTGGGCACAGAAACCAATTCTTAATCCGACACGCAAAACACTCTGGATACAAACCAAGAACAACCCGGGTTTGTTTCAAATTGACACAGTTTCTCTTACTCTTTGTGTTACTTTATAATTCCATGTAGACAGAAAGGATTAAATTCCCACTCGTGTTCAGGGAATATCCACACAGGCAGCCATTAGGTGCAATTTGTCACCTGTTTGAATTCCCAGACTCATCAATGGGATGATTAAATTCAATTTACTTTCAAGTTTAAATATCTCCAAAGATATTCCCCGATCCAGGACAGCACTTAAAGCAAGTTGCTTCACCTTAGGCACCTGAGTGGTTCCAGGGATGTCAAGTGCTTTCCTGGGCAAGGGCTGTGATCCAGAGCAGATGTGCACCTGCACCATGGAATGAAAACCAAGCAAATACAAAAAAACTTAAGGCACCAGGGGTACTAGAAACTTGATTGTTTTTGAGGTCCTGCAATTTTGCTCCTGTCTGTGAGGTTTTCAGTTGGAAAGAAAAAAGACAAACTCCAACAAAACGAGGGAAATTAGCTACAGAAAGGCCACGTTTCAAAGGCACGTAGTTCTTTCAACTCTCCTGGGGGAAATTTTACACAATCCTACTTTCAAAATAATGTTAAGGTTGCAAAATTGAGCAATCATAAAAGTCAGGAAATTTAAAAAGTTAGTATGTGTCTTTCAATGTTAGCTCAGCAACAGCAAATATATGTAGTGTGAGAAGTTTCTACCTGCGCTCTCTGTGTTAAATTTAAACTTTAAAGTGTTCTTGTTGACCATTAATAAGCAGCATAAACTATATTGGGTATTTAATGTCTGTAAGAGGCATCTTAATTGTAGGAATTTCCTGGCCTTGGAATTCAGAGGGTTTGGTTCTGAAATAAAATGTCACTGCTGTGTTATTTTGGCCCTTTTCTCATTTATGGGTGAAAGTCGTCACGGGGAAAGAGAGGGAATTTCACCTGCGTTATAATCACAGCAGAATAACTTTGTGATGCTTAGGAAAAGCTGTGATTTATGTAGTAAGGGAACTGACTTCATCTTTTGGTTTTTGGGGGTTTTTTTTGAGAAGTAAAGAGACCACAGTGCTTCCCCCTTGCTGGTTTAGTTAAACCTCCCCCCCCAAGAAAAACGTGTTCTACCTGAATTAATAACACGGAGCCGTCCCGCAAAATGTTTAAAATACAGAATGATATTTCCAGGCCAGATGTAGGACTTTCTCAAAGCTACATGTCGTGGTTTAACTTACCATGAAACCCTAAATGCAGTGTGATGGCAGTGTTTAGATAGATGTAGAGCCCAGCTCGGGCTTGGTATTGCAGAAACACTGATCCTTATAAATGAGCTGTACCGCGCCCTGGGATTTTCCTGGCTGAGCCTTTCAAACCCCAGGCTAGATTAAATCATCACAGCTGGGGAGAAAAATATCAAGAGTTAAAGGACTGCTTTATGAGAGCTGTAAGAGTGTGAAAGTTTCAGGAAGCTAAATAATTATGGCACTCTCTGAGAGCTCCGGGAAAGATGAATGAGTTCGTGGCCGACAGCGTCACTTCTGCTCATGTCTGTCCTGAAAGACAAGGGAAAAAAATCAAAGACTGGGGGGAAATTTCACACATGGCCAAAGGCACAGCTACTGAAGGTTAAAATGTGGCAGTGAGGAGTCTCACACGCGCTCAGCTTGAAGGAAAAATGACACCTGGAACTTGGTGCTTCCACCCCTTTTATGTGACTTTTAGCGCCCCGGGTCTTGTGCAGGAAGTCAAGAACATCTCGAGCTCTCTGTCAGTCAGCTCTCAGCTGGTTTGTTAATGGAATTAAGCCAGTTTGGGAATAAATTGTGTCTCCCATTAAGGTATGCAAGTGGGAGGACCTAAAACTTTATGTAAAATCAAAATCATAGAATGGTTTGGGTTGGAAGGGACCCTAAAGATCATCTCGTTTCAACCTCCCACCACGAACAGGGATGTCATTCCCTATATCAGATTGCTCCAAGCCACATCCAGCCTGGCCTTGAACATGTCCAGGGATGGGGCATCCATGAGTGGGGTTTGCCAAACCTGGGCAAACACAAGGTATGTGTGGGGACCCCCAATGCAGCCCAGGGGCCACCAGTCCCTTCTGCTGCCCAGCCATTCAGGCTTGGTGCAGTTTGTGCAGCATAACCAGGCATATAGCAATTCAGGAGGAATATCTTGCTGGAAAGGGTGATGAGGCCTTGGCAGGGGCTGCCCAGGGAGGTTTGGAGTGCCCAGCCCTGGAGGTGTCCAGGGAAGGCCTGGCCATGGCACTCAGTGCTCTGGGCTGGGGGACAAGGTGGGCATCGGGCACAGGGGGGACTGATGTTCTGGGAAGGCTTTTCCAACCTAAATGGAATTCTCTGATATAGGATGTGCTGCTCAGAGACCACCTGTAATTCAGTCTGGGAGCCAAAATAGCCAAAGAAATACGATAAAAGTTGTGAGAGGGCTGGGAATGGCCTTGCTGTGGGATAAAAGCCCGTTGGGCTGAGACAGGGGCAGAAGTGAGAGTTGAAGGGTGATCTGAGTCCCTGCACATGGAAATCATGGGGAGACATCCTGCTGAATCTGGGCAGCTTAGTTTGAATCCAGCAAAAGGCCTTCCCCTTCCCCCTCCTCCCTGCGCTCCGTGGCCACCCAGATCTGATTTCAGGTTCTGCAATGGTGCATATTTTCCTCCCTTAGATCTCTCCACAGGGAGCTCCAGCCTCTCCATGTGGGACTGTTAACACCCCTGGGACTGAGCCTGGAGACAGGGGGTCGGGAGGGGAGTCCAGCCATGGCCTCTGGAAAGCCACCAGCAACCCTGGGAACGAGGGGATAACCGAAGGTGCAGACCCCTGGCAGGTTGTGCTACAGGCAACCCGGTGCATTTGCTTTCACCTTCCACAAAGCAATGGTTGAAACATTTGGAAGAAGGTTCTGAGAGCACCTGCACCATAGGACAGCACTGAGCAGGAGCTATAAACATGAGGATTTTGCAATGAGCCAGTCTGAGTATCACCATCCCCTTCTGAGCCCGGGCTATGGAATGGCTGAAAGGGCAAAGCCAGAATAAAGCACAATACACACAACTCACAACAAAGCTGAAATGAAATCGGGCTGAAAACCATTTTAAGCACTATTAAGTAATGCAAATAACATGAGAGTGGGGAGCAGAAGGGGAAGAAGGGGCGAGCCCAGGTGAGACACGGATAATAAAAAAGGTATGATCACCCTCCACAGGTATTTGCAGACCACGCACATTAACGAGGTAATTTGTTTAGGCTGATTCAAGGAAATAGGGGGGAGAAAGAGTCTGAGGGTTTGGTTTGGCTCTCAGGGTGTATTTCTGAACTGTGAAGTGTAGCAGACTGTGGAGCAGCCTGCCACAGGAAATGTTAGGAACTCCAAGACTGAGTCATTTGAAAACCGAGTGGCCAAAATCACCCAAGAATAAATCTGGAGGGGAACTCTCATGCAGGCCGGGCAAGCACAATGGTCTCTGGTCATAAATTATAATAAATTATAATAATTCAGATACAACAGGTAACCAGCAAACTGCTCACTTGTGAATGGGGGCACAGAGCTCCAAACTCTGCCTTCCCAAGCTCCCAGGAACCAAACCCCGTGTCGGTGTAAATCGGTGTGTGGATTTGTGTGAGCTCAGAGCCCGGCCCCGGGGCTTCTGACCTCGGGGGCTGAACCAGCTCCATCCTCTGCTGGTATTCCCAGGAAACAAATACTCTGATTTAGCTGCTGGGCTTTGTGTAACCCGGCTGGGCAGCGCTTAATTTGCCAGCTCGCCCTCGCAGGGCAGGAATCCCCCAGGGCACCGAGCCCCCGTAAGTTCTGCGTCACTGGGGTTGAAACCCTTTTGTGCAGATGTTTGTGATCCCCCCTCCCCTTTCATCTGAGGCTCTGATAAAAGCCCAGCCTACGCACAGACTTCCCCTGGTTCCAGCAGATCATGTTCCCAAACTGGACATGGTTGTTTCCAGCAGGGGAGACTTTCTGAGGCTGATTTTTGGCTGCTTTTATTCTGGAAGCAAAAGGGCCCTGCTACACAAACAATTAGATTTTTGGTTCCCATGTCTGCCTTTTATTTTTTTTTTTTTTTTTTTTGGCACAGATTTGTTTGCACCTCAATCCTAGGCACGAATGTTGAGATAAATCCTCATCTTGTCTTTTCCCTGTGCACCAGCTCACAATAAAATGCTACATGAAGTTTAGAAGAGCTTTGTGGTTTCACTGTAAAACATCAGTGTCTCAAACACTGATAATTCGCCCTCAGTTGGAATTATTTGTAGAAGAAAAGCCAAACTGAGCAGATGTGTTTGTGTTTAGTGTTTGGGCAGTGGAACCACCGACCTGATTTTCAGGGCACTGAGTATTTCACAGCACATCACCTTGTCCCCATCTGCCATTCTGAATTCCTAATTGCTATTGCCTGTCATGTTTGGTACCCCCTGGAAATGGAACTCTGGCACCTGTGATTTGCCCAACACTCCCCAGGAGCTCTGGGAGTAATTAATTTCCCTGAGTACCACCCATTACCTCCAGACAAAACGAGGGATGAGCTCTAAAGGGAAGAAAAAGGTTGTTTTATCATGTACATATACACAACTTCACCGTGTTTGTGTTTTGCAGACAGACCCAAATTGGGATTACCCAGACAGGTACTAATAACTCCAGCAGAATTTATCCCAAAGCCACAGTCAATATGTCAGAAAAGAGCCCATTATTTTGGGAATGTTTAAATGGCTCTTCTAGCAGTGTCCCACAGGCAAACAACCACCTCCCAAGTTCAGTAAGGATTGACTCTCTGAAAAGAAATTAAGGTTTTTAGTGTGTATTTGCTATAATGGTCTTTTAAACATTAATACTGAATATAAAGGGCAGAATTAAGCAGCCCCCACTCCGTGTAGAGAACACTTTATGAATATACCAGTCATCCAAATCCTTGTGGATGTTTATTATCATTCAAAACTAATAACTTTGGCTAAATTCAGTTAAAAATGAGGCCATGTGAGCTGCAAGAGCTTTTGTTCACCCGCCAACCAACCAGTTACACGCTTACATCCCTCCCTCTGAACACTTCAATCGTTTAATAATCAGATGATTTTTGTTCTTTCGTTCCTTTTTTGCCTACCACAGGCTTGCTGGGAGGACACTGAGAGACAGTTACAGACGTGACAAATGATTTTGAGTTTCCCCTGTTCTTGGAGCTAAATCTGGCTGGGTTAGAGTTGAGCAATCTGAAGGTTCTCAGGCTGAGGATCCAAAACACAAACTGCTTGGAACCACTGGGATTGATTGGTCTGGTGGCCCTTGAAAGGTGTGGTCCAGATGAACAGTTTTAGATAAATCTACAAGCAATAAATTAGGAAATATTTACACATATAGAATTTTTGGTTAGGGCCCCCTTAACCTCTTGGCCATTCATGCCATGCCAATAGTTTTGGGGGTTTTTTGTTGCAGTCCTCATTCCCTGAGGCTTGGGATCAGACTGGGTTCAATCAGGCTGCCCCTATTGACCCCAAAAAACAGGCAGCAGCCCTTGAGGGCAATTCATCCCAGCAGTGACCTAAAACTCTCTCTGAAGGTTTCTACCTCAGACACTGGTCTTCTGTAGGACTGAGGTGACAAGACTCTAAAATTTGGGGAGTGAAATTAAGTGGAATTATGTGGATTGATTCTGTTTTCTTTGTGATCTTTCTAGATTTTCCAGGTCTATTGATTTTTTATATAAATTCAGGGTGAAGATCAGCTTTCGGTTCCCTCCTCTAAGAAAAACCCCAAATAACACAACATGAAAAGTTGCATGATTCCATGATGGGAAAAGAATTTGGTGTCCACTCCAGAGTATTTCAAAAGAGAGAATTTTAAAGCCAGCAGCAACTGGGCCCAGGCAGGAACAAGCCCTGAAATGAAGGGCAGCACCCACAGCCAAGACAGACACATGGGTGCTCTAGCACCCATCAGGAGGGTCCTATGAATGCAGGAGGAACAATGAGGTGGTGCAAGGCCAGTGACACCCTATGGAGCCACAGGGAAGGTCCTGGAGGCTCCCTGGGTCTGAGGAAGGGCTAAGGCTCCTCTTGCACATCTGGCAGAGCAGCAGCTGCTCTGATCCGTGTCAGCCCCTCTCGTTTCACAGAGAGGGGGTGGGAGTAGGTGTAGGATCAGAGTTGGTTACAGTGTGCCTTTCAAGCTTTTATTGATTCCCTAATCTCCCCTTTCAAAAAAAAAAAAAAATAAATAAAATAAAAAGTAAAATAAAGAGGGGGGAAATAAAGAGAAGAATTTTGCTGGGAGCCAGGAGGGCCTTATTCCCCCTCAGATCTGCCCTCCCTCACCCACATACAAGGAGGGAGCTCTTCTTACCAGTCGAATTTTTTTTTTCCCCTAAAAACATCTGAGCAGGATTGAGCAACGAGAGGGCCTGGGAAGCTGAACCAGATGAGCTCACAGTGAGTGGAACCTCACTCACCTGCCAGGTGAAGCTGCCACCCGAGCACACCCTAAAGCCCTGATCCACCTGGCACTTAAACATAATTAATCAGGATATTGTGAGATTATCAAATAAAACTAATTAAAAGGGTAAAATGAGTGTATATTGAGAGGCCTGGCTCAGCTGAGGTCCATTGTTCTGCAGCTGGCAGGGATATCTGGAAGGTGACATCCCATCACAACACTTTGCCCTCCCAGCCCAGAGGCTAAAGGGATTTCTGGAGTTTTTGAGGGAATTGGTGCGGGATTAGAAGGTGCTGAGTTAAACATAAGTTGGTAAGGGAAAATACCAAATTACCGGATTAAAACCCGTTGGCAGAACCTCCTGCAGCCCAGGGGAGGAGAAGCACCACAGTCACAGCCCTCAGGGAAGCAGCAATTCCGAGGTCTGGAGAAAGGGCTCGGAAAAGAGCGGCATGCGAAAGGATAAGACTGATACGGGTGGGGAAACAGTAAATGAGAAACAATGAAAGAGACAGCAGTAAAACATGCATCTGTTATTTAATCCTGGGTAAATACCCAGATAGTGACATCAGTCTCCGCTGTTTATTTGGAGCTTACTTTGGAGCCGTGTCTCCGTCTCTCTATCGCAGCTGTGGAAAGCACAGCCAAGGGTTTATCCCATCTAGGGCTGGTCCTGTACGACACAGGCATCAGGCAAAACCAGAGTTTGTATGGAAAAGTTGTCTTCCAGCCCTCGTGGTTGTAAAAATAAAGCTGGTGTGACTGGCAGAGCAAGGAAATTCAGGAGTTTCGGAGTTTCTCTTCACAGATTGTCACATCGTTTTGCAGTCACTCGGTGCTCAGGTGGGCTTTGAAGGTCATGAAGGTTCATGTGGACCACTGTCTCTTTTTTTTTCATTGTTTTTTATCCCAGACTGATGCCATCCTTCACTTCCCCACAAAGGCTGGTTCATGGAATTACAGAATCACTGAGGCTGGAAAGCCCTCCCAGCCCATGGAGCCTGTTCCTGGCGCCCACCTTGTCCCCCAGCCCAGAGCACTGAGTACCATGGGCCAGGCCTTCCTGGACACCTCCAGGGTTTGGGACCTCCAAACCTCCCTGGGCAGCCCCTTCCAAGGCCTGACCACCCTTTCCGTGGAGAAATTCCTCCTCCTGTCCAACCTGACCCTCCCTTGGCACAGCTGGAGGTCGTTTGTCCTGTCACTGGTTCCCTGGGAGAAGAGGTCGACCCTTGAGGTGAGAAAGCAAAATTTGCCCAATTTCTAAAAAAAAATACTTAACAAACACAAACCCATGTAGAAAAAAAAAAAAAAAGGCTTTTTTTGGTTTGTTTTGTTTTGTGTTTGACCAGGTTCAGCCCCCAAGAAACACGAACCCTGATCCCACTGCAGAGGTCCCGTTGGGAGCAGAGCTGGAAGGTGAGACATTTTCACAAGGCTGCTGATGTTATTGGAGATAAATGTGTGAAGTTGCTGTGGTTTTGCCACTTGGCATCAAGGAGGGCAAGGCATGTGGGATTGGCACTGAGCACCAGGGGCAGCTGGCAACTGCTGAGAAAGGCACGTGGGAAAACATGACGCCGAGCGAGCGGGGCTAATTAACAGTGGTTTCTTACATAGAAAGCTTTTGAATGGCTAATGGTGAAAAATAACACCTTAATGACAGCTAAAATAGCTGATACCAAGCCCCAGAGTTATTCTGACCTCCATTACATTGTGGGGCCACTTCCATGACCGGCGGTGTAAATCACATTTCCCTTTTAAATCCTGTTCTCCCCGGGATGAGGCTGCAAAGCCTCGTGCCTGACCTTGAAGCCTGATTGCAAAAGTGCAAGAGGAACCTGGAGCACTCCTCTGGATGGTGGGCAACACGTGGATATATGTGTGGGATGACCAAGGGAGAGAGGATCATCTTGGTTTGTCTTCATCTGCGGTCATGAAACAGGGAAAAATACTGAGGGAATGGAAAACACTGAGCAGGCAGGAGCAGGGATGTGAAAGGTGGTGCTGGAATTAGGGACACAGGAGGCCCAAACTTCCATTTCCAGCTCAGATGCAGATTTCCTCGTGCGAGCTGGGAAGGTCCCTCATCATCCTGCTGTGCCCCAGAGCCAGGTCTAGATGTCCCTGATCCTGGAGGATGGGTGACCAGGATAATTTCTCTTATTCATAACGATGTGTCTTCACGGGAGACAATCAGGAACATAAAAATGAAAAAAATACTGCCTGATTTCCCTTCATATGTGAACCAAACCCAAGCATCCAGAAGGCAAACATCCATTGAGGACTTCTGGAACAGAAATCAAATATCTCCAGTGCTGCCTTAAGCATTTGCTCACTTTTTGTTGTGTTCCTTTGTACTGGGCTTGGCCCTAACCCTGGGCCCTGTCATGTCGAGGCACTCTGTGACAGCTGAGAGAAATCTACAGCCTGCTTTTCCCTGGAAAATGGCAGAGAGACCCCATGGAATCCACCTGGAACGATGACTTTGGATATAAACCCCTCTGAGTTTGTTTGCCAATGAGGCAAATTACTCCAACAACCACACAAACTCAGTAGTTTTCATTCAGGTGTTATGTGAAGAGTATCTGAAAGGCCAGAAAGCCATAACAGTAGGAAAATCCTCCCTAAAACCCAGGCATACTAAAGGAAAGCTGGACTTTGGGGTTTCACTTCTTTTCTTTTCTTCTGGGAACTTCTTTGCAAATCCTGTCCAACATCCCATTACTCCCCATCCCATGCCTGCACACAGCAGACACACTTCAAATAAAGGAATATGTGGAAGTACAAGACCCTCAGCCCATGGTGTTGTCCTGCCTGGCCCATAAAATCCCTGTGCTTTTCAGGTTTTCCCTTTCTTTTGGCACAATGTCCAAGGCAGGTTCTGATTTGTTTGGGGAGGAGACCCTCCCATCTTACAAGAAAGATGAGACACTGGAGACAGAACATGAAGGGACAGGACAAAGGGGAGTGGATTCAAACTGAGAGTAGGTTTAGACTAAATATGAGGAAGAAATTCCTGGCTGTGAGGGTGGGGAGGCCCTGGCACAGGTTGCCCAGAGAAGCTGTGGTTGGCCCTGGATCCCTGGAAGTGTCCAAGACCAGGTTGGATATGTCTTGGAGCAACCTGGGCTAGTGGAAGGTGGTCCCTGCCCGTGGCAAGGGATTGGAATGAGAAGATCTTTAAGGTCCCTTCCAACCCAAACCATTCCATGATTCCATGATCTTGTAGTCAGGCAGAGATTGGTGCATTCTGGGACAACAGTCGGAGACAAACCTCGGCACTGATGCCCATCCCGAGCTCTCCTGCCTCGTTAGTGAAATAATGGACATTAAACCAGCTTCCACTTTGCTCCTTGTTCCTCATTCTCTTGTTCCAAGGGCATTCATCAGTTTGGCCAGATGGTTTTCCTCCCTTTCCCTGCCGAGGCCGAGCCCTGCAAACACTCTCTCCCGCGAACACGAGTTCAGCACATGCGCGGCCTCGGCAGGATCGGAGCCTAAATTCGTTCCCGTTCCTGAATTCCGAGATGGATTTCGATGCAATAGTTATTTACATATTAAAGTATCAGGTTTCTGCCCACACACATAATGCATGATGTACAACAGACCTCGCAAGGCAGCCACTGGAAAAGACCCCTAATCTGCGATTTATGCAGGAGGAAGAGTTCCTGCTCCTTGTTTTTCAGCTTGAATTTATACCTGACCAAAGGTGTTGCCCCTCAGAAGCTCCACGACGTACATCTGGTTTCACATGCTGTCCCTTCACCCACAGCCTAAAATCATAAGCTGAAACTCCAACAGACACCAATGAAAATTATTCCCCTTTGAGCTGCTTTATTAAAATACAACCTCAAGAAATACTGGCAAGCCAGGAAAGCGACTTTAATCCAATACTTGTTATCCTCTTCCACAGGTTTTAAATCACTCTCTTTGCTCCCTACTTCGAGCAATACACCCTTATTGTTTTCCTAGTCCTGCTATGACCTTCTGGAATGTTTTCATCGGTTAAAGCAACCTGCAGCTCCCTACTTTCTAAATCTCCCTCGTTCCAAGTGTTAACACCGGCTAATTCTCCGCTTCAGAAAGGAAATCGTGTTTGTTTTTTTGAAGAGTCTGCTGGGAAGGGGAATATTTGCATTTAAAATATTTTTTTTTCCCATTTCATAAATTGTCCTGAGTTCTCTTCCCAGCGGGCAGCAGGAAGGCTGTTATATAAGTGGAGAGGGAAGCTCACTTTTCCCGTTGCTTCCACGAAAGTACGATAACAGCGATAACTATGCTAATTATTGCACTAACTGGACCTGGAATGCCGATGCATTTGGGTAATAATTAACTCCTTTTTCCCTCAATTACCTTTTATTAGGAGAGCAGGAGGCGTCAAAGCAAAACAGCTGCACATCTTCCAAGAAAAGCCCCGTGTTTTCCGAAGGAACTCGAGCGGAGGCGCCTCGTTCAAGAGGAGCAGGCAGGACAAACATAACATGGCCAGCTCAGCTTTGGAGTTACTGGGCTTCTCCCCTCAGCCTGCTGGGCCTAATTGGGACGTTAATTGCCACCTGCTGCCCCACTGGTGGCGGACGGCCCACGTGGGCACCAACATCGTCACGGCCGTGTCCTACACCAAGGGGCTGTGGATGGATGTGCGCCTGGCACAGCGCCGGCATCTTCCAGTGCCAATCCCACGCTCCCAGCTGGCGCTGCCGCCCGACCTGCGCGCCGCCCGCGCCATGATGGTGATGTCCTGCTCGCTGTCGGCGCTGGCTGCGGGATGGCCGCGCTGGGGATGCGCTGCACGCGCTGCGCCGAGGGCACCCGCGGCCAAGGCCTCCGGCGCCGCGTCGGCGGCGCCGTGTTCGTCGTGGCGGGCTGCTCTGCCTGGTGCCCGTTTCCTGGAGCACCAACGAGGCGGTCACGGATTTCTACAGCCCCGTGCTTCCCGGCGGGATGAGGTACGAGCCGGGCCAGGCGCTGTACCTGGGCTTCGCCTCGGCGGTGCTGACGGTGCTGGGGGGAGCGTTGCTGTGCCGGTGCCGCGGGGATGGGGAGCGTTTCCAGCCCGGCAGCCTCCGGACTGTTCCCTCCTCCAGACCACCGGCTGCCTACAAGGGAAACCATCCCTCTTCCCTGACATCTGCTTCCCACGGCGGGTACAGGCTGAGCGACTACGTGTGAGTTCCCCGGGAGCGGCCGGCGAGACGCAGCTGCTTCGGGATCTCTGTGCGTGGCACCAGGCAAAGCTGAGGGAACTTTGGATTTACACTTTGAATTCACACTTTGAATTCACACTTTGAATTCACACTTGAATTCACACTTTGAATTCACACTTTGAATTTACACTTTGAATTTATACTTTGAATCATACTTGAATTTACACGTTGAATTTACACTTTGAATTTACACTTCGAATTCATACTTTGAATTCACACTTTGAACTCATACTTTGAATTATACTTTAAATTTATATTTTGAATTTACACTTTGAATTCCTACTTTGAATTTATACTTTAAATTTATATTTTGAATTTACACTTTGAATTTACACTTTGAATTCACACTTTGAATTTATACTTTAAATTTATATTTTGAATTTATACTTTGAATTTACACTTAGAATTCATACTTTGAATTTGAATTTATACTTTGAATTTACACTTTGAATTCATACTTTGAATTTGAATTTATACCTTGAATTTACACTTTGAATTCACACTTTGAACGTACACTTTGACTTTCTACTTTGAATTTATATTTTAAATTTACACTTTGAATTCACACTTTGAATTCATGCTTTGAATTTATATTTTGAATTTACACCTCAAATTCACATTTTGAATTTATACTTTGAATTTATATTTTGAATTTACACTTCAAATTCACACTTTGAATTCACACTTTGAATTCATACTTCGAATTTACACTTTGAATTTATACTTTGAATTCAACACTTTGAATTTACACTTCGAATTTATACTGTGAATTCATGCTTTGATTTTATATTTGAATTTACACTTTGAATTCATATTTCAAATTTACACTTTGCACTACACTTCGAATTATACTCTGAATTTATATTTTGATCATACTTCGAATTTATATTTTGAATTCACGCTTTGAATTTACTCTTGATTTACACTTCAAATTTACGCTTTGAATTCAAACTTTGAATTCAGACTTTGAATTTATACTTTAAATTATATTTTGAATTTACACTTTGAATTCCTACTTTGAATTTGAATTTATACTTTGAATTTACACTTTGAATTCCTACTTTGAATTTATACTTTGTTTTACACTTTGAATTTATACTTTGAATTTGTACTTTGAATTTATATTTTGAATTTACACTTTGAATTTACACTTTGAATTACACTTTGAATTACACTTTGAATTCATATTTCAAATTTACACTTTGAACTTACACTTCGAATTCATACTTTGAATTATACTTTGAATTCACACTTGAATTTATACTTTTGAACTTACACTTTGAATTCACACTTTAAATTTATACTGTGAATTTATGCTTTGATTTTATATTTTGAATTTACACTTTGAATTCATACTTTGAATTTACACTTTGAACTTACAGTTTGAATTCACACTTCGAATTTACACTTCAAATTCACACTTTGACTTATACACTGAATTCATACTTTGAATTTATACTTCGAATTCATACTTTGAATTCATCCTTTGAGTTCACAAAGGTTGTGACACAAAGTTTACCACTGTCCCTTTCTTCCTCTCCTTTCTTTCAAGAGAAGGGAAGAGTGTGGTTTTATGGGAATAAACTCAAAGGAGGCTTCGATATTCCCGGGACCTGCCAACCTTCAATCAGGGCTTTGCAGGCAGGTGTTAAAAGTGATATTTTGGGTTGTAGTTTGTGCCCTGCAACCAGCACTGAAGCAGAACTGGCCACAACTTGTTGGTTTTTTCCCAACAAAAGGTGCTGTTTTGCCTAAACCGTGGAATTCTGTGGGATACAGGGGGATTTTCAGCCTGCTCCGTTCCTCATTTCCAGAAGGCCACGAACGTTTCATTATGACAAGGCACTAATTTTGCTTTGACTTAACTGTTTGCTTTTCTACAGCCCCTTGAAACACGAATTTCAACTGCATTATGACAGACGTGCTTGACAGCCTGCTCTGGCCAATATTTCAAGTTACACTGCAATGTTTTGACCGTATCAAAATCAAATTTCAGCACGTTTTTGAAATGTGCAACGCCAGGGGAACAAACCACCTCAGTGGGTTTTTTTTTACAAGTGTCAATGATAGAGTGAAACTGGATGTTTGATGTTAAAACATTTTTTTTTTTTTTAAATTAAAAAGAAAATTTATCAGAATTTTGTCCCAGGATGAGCATTTAGCTTTTGAGCAGATTTAGCACTCTGTACAATCTATGCACAGACACTGGAAAAAACAGTTTCTAGAACCCTATTCCCCAGTTATATATAATGAAATATAGGCTCAGTCCTGGTATTTTTTACCTGAATTCCTGGCTGAAGGTGCATTAGGGTTAACAAGGGTATTTCCACCTCCTCCAGTGGGTTTTGGGGAACTTCCATTCCTCCAGGATTCAGGGCACGGAGCAGCTTCCATGTCATTCATGGATTGTGATCATTGCCTGCCAGGAATATCAAATCAAGACATTTCCTTCTAAAAATCCTCACGGAATGAAATCATTCCACAGCGTTGTCCAAACAATTAAAAAATCAAAATCATGAACAAAGAAGCCCAGCCCTCCCATTTTGTGTTCTAATCAAGTCCCACGCACATAAATTCTGGTATAAAACCATCCCAAGAAAGAAAAGCACTGAATTCCTGTTAAACCAGAAAGTTATGGGTCTCCCCAGTGCAAAATATGGACCAAACACACTGAAAAAAAGGTAATGACAAGACCTGTGAGGTAACTACTTTTAGTTTGCAAAAAAAGACTGTTTGCCATTATATTATTACCTTGTAGCACCTCCAGAGCTGGGAGCTTTTCAACATTTTCTCTGATTTCACCCTGAACCTTCCTTTTGAGGCTGATCACCTTTGCCATGTGTTTCGTGTGGATTTGAGTTGTGGCAGAGGGTTTTTCTGCATTGATGAAGCTTTAAAACAACAGAACTGTTTTTAAACAAACAAACAAACAAACAAAAAAACCCCCTGCATTTCTAAGCAATTTGCTGAGACCAGGAATAATAAAAAAGGATCTGGGACCAGGCTGGGATGATTTCTGGTGATGCAGTGACAGGGACAAGGGGGAATGGCTTCAAACTGAGGGAGTGCAGGTTAGATGGGATATTAGGAAGGAATTCTTCCCTGTGAGGCCCTGGCACGGGTTTCCCAAAGAAGCTGTGGCTGCCCCTGGATCCCTGGAAGTGTCCAAGGCCAGGTTGGATGGTTGGATAAACTTGGAGCAACCTGGGCTAGTGGAAGGTGTCCCTGCCCATGGCAGGGGGGTGGAATGAGATGATCTTTAAGGTCCCTTCCAACCCAAACCATTCCATGATTCTATGACTGGTCTCTGACACTGCAAACATCTCAGTAACAGCCTCTGAGGTGCAAAGAATCCACAGAAACTGCTTTCACGGTGGCTTTTTGGAGAAGATGGAGACCAGCTGCTCATAGTCCATTACACATTTTCTGGGATGCCTTTCCAGGAGGGAAGGTAGCCCAGTGAAGGTGGCCAATTACCAAGGGGTTTTCCTGTATTTACATTACAATAGATCCTGCCAAGTGATTAGATATCAACCTGAACAAGGGCCTTTGGACAGCCCTGAATGCTGGAACACGAGTCCAAGCGCAGGAAATGGGCTGGTGGGTCATTAGGTGGTGTGTTTGCAATACACTGATAAATTAACTCACTTGCCAAGATGTTTGTGTGGTGGGATTACTCCTGTGTAGTGCTATTCTTGCTGCACAAAGGCCCAGCCAAGCAGGAGACGTGACAGTAGCAAGAACAGTTTAGAAAGCCCTGGCAAAAATACCTGGAAGTGCTCGGATGTCAGTAAAGGCAGGGAAATGGTTTCTTTCACAGGGGGCTGTGAACCAGGGGATCTTGTTCCATTGTAAAAATGACAACGATCTCTTTTTCTTTCTTTTTCTTTTTCTTTCTTTCTTTCTCTCTTTCTCTCTCTCTCCTTCTTTCTTTCTTTCTCTCTATCTTTTGCTTTCTTTCACTCTTTCTTTCTTTCTTTCTCTCTTTCCCTTTCTTTCACTCTTTCTTTCTTTCTCTCTTTCTTTTTCTTTCTTTCTCTCTTTCCCTTTCTTTCTTTTTCTTTATCTCTTTCTATTTCTCTCTTTGTCTATTTTGCTTTCTCTCTTTCTCTCTTTTACTTTCTCTCTTTCTCTCTTTCTTTTACTTTCTCTCTTTCTTTTTCTCCCTTTCTTTCTCTCTTTCTTTTTCTCTTTTCTTTCTCTCTTTCTCTCTTTCTTTTACTTTCTCTCTTTCTTTTTCTCCCTTTCTTTCTCTCTTTCTTTTTCTCTTTTTCTTTCTCTCTTTCTTTTTCTTTCTTTCTCTCTTTCTCTCTTTTTCTTTCTCCCTTTCTTTCTCTCTTTCTTTTTCTTTCTTTCTCTCTTTCTCTCTTTTTCTTTCTCTCTTTCTCTCTTTTTCTTTCTCTCTTTCTTTTTCTTTCTTTCTCTCTTTCTCTCTTTTTCTTTCTCTCTTTCTCTCTTTTTCTTTCTCTCTTTCTTTTTCTTTCTTTCTCTCTTTCTCTCTTTTTCTTTCTCCCTTTCTTTTTCTTTCTTTCTCTCTTTTCTTTCTCTCTCTCTCTCTTTTTCTTTCTCTCTTTCTTTTTCTTTCTTTCTCTCTCTCTTTTTCTTTCTCTCTTTCTTTTTCTTCTTTCTCTCTTTTTCTTTCTCTCTTTCTTTTTCTTTCTTTCTCTCTTTCTCTCTTTTTCTTTCTCTCTTTCTCTCTTTCTTTCTCTCTTTCTCTCTTTTTCTTTCTCTCTTTCTCTCTTTCTTTCTCTCTTTCTCTCTTTTTCTTTCTCTCTTTCTCTCTTTCTTTCTCTCTTTCCTTCTTTCTTTCTTTTCTTTTTCTTCCTTCCTTTCTTCTTCCTTCCTTCCTTTCTTTCTTTCCTTTCTTCCTTCCTTCTTTCCTTCTTCCTTTCCTTCTTTCTTCACTCCCTCCCTCTCTTCCTTCCTTTCTTCATTTTTTCCTTTCTTTCTTGAAAACCAGCACCTGAGGTGCATTGAGTATCACAAAAACAGACAGAGTCACTGACTGAAAGAAACTCTCTGGGTCATGAACTGGTTGGTGGTTTTGTTCTGTTTTTCCCTCAAGTCCTGGAATGAGGTAACTGGATAAACCACAACAAAACTCGAGTCATTTCTTCAAGAAACGTGTCTGAGTCGACAAATAAGATGAGGAAATGAGCTCAGTTCCGTAATTAAAAGTTCTACTGATTTAAGACACCCAACAATTAGCTGGTAATTAAGGTTTTTCACATCAGTGTATTAAGATTAATGAAAATTCTGTGTCTACCTGTGAATATCTACTACTGATTTCCTGTTTACTTTACTGTTTATCATGGAATTACAGAATGGTTTGGGTTGGAAGGGACATTAAAGCCCATCCAGTGCCACCCCCTGCCATGGGCAGGGACACCTTCCACTGGCCCAGGTTGCTCCAGCCTGGCCTTGGACACTTCCAGGGATCCAGGGGCAGCCACAGCTTCTCTGGGCAACCTGTGCTGGTCCCTCCCCACCCTCTCATCCAAGAATTCCTTCCTGATATCTCATCTAAACCTACCCCTTAAGACTTTCCCCTTCTTCCTTTATTTTTAGAGGAAGACACCAAATATCTCCTGTTAATTCACAGTTCCCTTTGCCACGTGTCTCACAAGAAGGTTTTTGTCTGTGAGAATGGTGGGCCAGGGCAAAGTGTTTCATGAGTACCAGGAGCAGCTCAAAGAAGAGCTGAAAACCCATCCTTTAATTTTTCTCCCTATCTAAGACATCATCTCTTCCTTTCATGCCTTGCTTTCCCGTGCAGCATGAGGAATACGTTCTTTTTCACTCGTTTTCTTAAAAATTATTCATATATCTTGGTCCACCATGCTCCTATTATCCACATTTCCTATTCTTACCACCAGATGGGCACCTGGTCACGTTGATCCCCAGTTTAATTCGGATCATCCTTCCCAATTCTTCTGCCCACGGCATCAGAAGACGGGTTTAAACCTGCTGAGGCTTGATCCTGCCCAAGCATAAATCAGAGGAGCTCAACTGAAGTTTCTTCACAGCAGCTCTAGATAAGTTTCCCCCCTTTACAGCCAGTTTGTTAAACAGTTTTCTATAAACTCAAACATCTGAATGGGCTTAAAATGCTCTACAGAGAAGAAAGGTAGGATACACCAACCTCCCTCTTTTTTTTTCTTTTTTTTCCTGGGGGAAAAGCTTGTTAATTTTATTTTCTGCTTTAAGCACGAGGAAAACACATTAATTTCATTAGCTGCCACCCAAAAGATCTCTGGTAAGCAAACTGTCACAAAGCAGAGTGAATAAAAAGAGTGAATCAATGCAGAGATTTGATCTGTTAAGAGCACATGTATATACCTCACATCTATGTGTGGAGGTATCAAAGGGTGAAATTCTGGCTTGATTGACTTTACCGAGGTCAGGATTTCACCCATAAGCTCATTAATATCGTCGATACTCCCAAATCTATTATAGAGCTTTTAACTAAAAGGCCTCCAGAGCAAAAGAGAATCGAAGTCGTGGGAGTTCTGCCCCCTTAAGAGGGATGGCAACCCGCGGGATGTCTGAGGGAGTTCTCGAGTCAAGGACAATCCGTTTTACTTTTAAAACGCCCTTAATCACCGGTATCGATCAAGGCTCCCTAATGGGGGTGCTCTGGGATCCATCCCGGCTCGGGGATGTCGCCGCTTCCCCGGCAATTCCAGCTGGATCAGGCCGCCTTTGTGAGGCGTGTCAGCTCCAGCTCATCGCTCCCAGCCCTGCCCCGGGAGGCTGGCAGAGCAATCCCACACTTCCACCCCTCACCCAGCCGCCTGTTGGGTTTATTTGGACACATTTCAAAGGGCTGAGAGCTTGTCCCGTGGAAAACAGGGGAGAACAAAAGTCCAAGGAGCGCCAACGAGCCTTGGAAAACAGAGTTGGGACTCAGAATTGCTGATGCCTTCGGTGCTTTGGAAATAGGGTGGGGTTTGAGGTGAGGGGGCTGATGAGGAGCATTTGGGGTTGTTCAGCCTGGAGAAGAGAAGGTTTTGGGGTGACCTGATTGTGGCCTTCCAGTGCCACAAGAAAGATGGAGAGAGACTATTTCCAAGGGCCTGGAGTGACAGGACAAGGGGGAATGGCTTCAAATTGAATGATGGTAGGTGACAGTGTTACCCAAAACAGGGCAAACTAAGCCAAAATTCACCTCTACTCCAAACTTACATCTACTTAAAGATATTTCTCATCTTCTTCTTTTTTTTTTTTTTCCTAATAAAAGTGAATATTTTTGGCTTCTTTCCATCTGGTGAAGAAAAAGAGTTGAGAATAGACTTTTACAAGGGCCTGGAGTGACAGGACAAAGAGGAATGGCTTCAAACTGCCAGAGGGCAGGATTAGATGGGATACTGGGAAGGAATTCCTTCTTAGGAGGGTGGTGAGGCCCTGGCCCAGGTTGCCCAGAGAAGCTGTGGCTGCCCCTGGATCCCTGGAAGTGTCCAAGGCCGGGTTGGATGTGCCTTGGAGCAACCTGGGCTGGTGGAAGGTGTCCCTGCCCATGGTAGGGGGTGGGACTGGATGATTTTTAATGACCCTTCCAACCCAAACCATTCCATGATTCCATGATTTGTCTCATGGAAAACTCAGTGAAATGGAAGCAAATGTCTTCTAACAGCTGAATCCAGGGAAAACAACTTGTTCTTTTGGCTGATGATAACGTGGCAGAAACAACCTCTAAACAAACTTGATGATGAAGCTGGTAATGAACTAAATGAATTTACTAAGGGGGACCACAGGGTTGGGGTTTCTTCCATAATATTTAGCATTAATGTTAACAACTGTTAATAAATTAGGAGATGAGAGAAGAGAGGGATGGCAGCGAGCCAGGCAGAGGGAAATAACCTTTAAACACCCAAGATCTCCAATCTGTGAAAGAAGGACAGGGAGCTCACATTTCCCACAGTTGTGAGCTGAACAAACAAATCCCCCGTGGGTCCCAAAGGGCCTGGCTGCACACAGGAGCCCTGGGGCCTCTGCACCTCAGCCTTGACCTAAATACAGGGGGGAGAGAAGTGCAGGGATGAGAAAAGTGAGGGGAAAGACCTGCAGGGGAGCTCCCTGGAACACGGTGTCCAGTTTGGAGTTGGGTTATTTGGGCCTGGCCACATAAGGATCATGGAATCCCAGAATGGTTTGGGTTGGAAGGGACCTTAAGGATCATCCAGTGCCACCCCCTGCCATGGGCAGGGACACCTTCCACTGGCCCAGGTTGCTCCAAACCCCATCCAGCCTGGCCTTGGAGACTTTCAGGGATCCAGGGGCAGCCACAGCTTCTCTGGGATTTCTATCCCAAGCCCTCCCCATCCTCACAGGGAAGAATTTCTTCCCAAAATTTAATCTAGCCCTGCCCTCCTTCAGCTTCAGGCCTCTCATCCTATCTCCACCTGCCCTTGGGAAAAGTCCCTCTCCAGCCTTCTTGTAGCCCCTTGAGGCACTGAAAGGCTGCTATAAAGTCTCCCTGGATTCTTAAATGCTCTTTCAAAATATCCTCTCTTCTCATGGTTCAAGACATCAAAGAGGGCCAAGTCAACAATCATAACAACTTAATAATCATAGGTTTTTACACCACTGGTAGCTTGCTCTCTCTCTCTTTATAAATAAAGATTGACAAAACACAGAACACAATTAAAATTTCTTGATGATATGTCTTCAGTTTGCTCTCACCACACCCCTACATCTGGATTTGTCTGAAGGTTTTGAAATACTCTGTGCACCAAGGAACCTAAAACTTTGCCAGACTCATTCAGCCCATCTCTCTAACAGTTATGACAACTGATATAAAGGAAAGTCAAGGAATAAACGGCCTGATTTGGTCTGACAGAGTACAAACAAATGAGCTCCTGTGATAAGAACTGAACAGTGACAATTAGAAGAGCTGCTAAGAAACCCCATTGAGTGGGTTGTCCCATCAGCAGCAAAAAGCTCCAGGGCCCCTGGGAGGCAAAGGGCTCAGTATTTAACCTCAGATACAGATCAGAGAATGAATCATAAAATCATGGAATGGTTTGGGCTGGAAAGCACCTTAAAGATCATCCAGTTCCACGCCCCTGCCATGGGCAGGGACACCTTCCACTAGCCCAGGTTGCTCCAAGCCCTGTCCAATCCTCCCCTAAATCAGCCTGAGATGCCAGAGCTGACAGTCAACAGCAGGGCACAGACACTGGGAGCCCCTGGAGCTGGTCACAAACTGCAGCCTGGGGTGGGGAACTCAGGGTTCCAAATTATGTTCCAAAGCCACAGCTCACACCTGGGGCCCATGGGCAGCTCAGATGTGGCAGAGCACCACAACACTTATTTCTGAGTACAGGAATCCCAGAATCCCTGAGGTTGGAAAAGTCCTCCAAGATCATCCAGTCCCCCCTGTGCCCCATCCCCACCTTGTCCCCCAGCCCAGAGCACTGAGTGTCACAGCCAGGCCTTCCTGGGACACCTCCAGGGCTGGGCACTCCAAACCTCCTTGGGCAGCCCCTGCCAAGGCCTCATCACCCTTTCCAGCAAGAAATTCCTCCTCCTGTCCAACCTGAGCCTCCCCTGGCACAGCTGGAGGCCGTTCCCTCTCCTCCTGTCCCTTGTTCCCTGGCAGCAGAGCCCGACCCCTCCCGGGCTCCCCCCTCCTGTCAGGGGGTTGCAGAGCCAGAAGGTCCCCCCTGAGCCTCCTTTTCTCCAGGCTGAGCCCCCCCAGCTCCCTCAGCCCCTCCTGCTGCTCCAGCCCCTTCCCCAGCTTCACCAGGAAACACTCCCTGTGTCCAGGACAGGATGAATCTGCATCCCAGCTCAGTGCCATCTACAAATCCGTCTTCCCCATCCAAAGGAAAAGAATATCTCAGTGGAGGACGATCTGAATTATCTGCTACACCTGATTTAAACTTCACTGTACTCCATGGGAGCCAACTCCAACTCAGGTTTCACCTGAATGCCTGTGGAAAAAGCCACCTACAGCTCCCTGTAGGTCAATCCCAAAGGATGCAGCCAATAGCTCCTTTCCTATTTAAACCCAGCCTGAATTGGGTATTAACTACCTGCTGTGTTTGGCAGATCTCTTATTCCTAAAATAAATAACTGTATGAAAAGTCATAAACTCTATACTGGACTTTTTCATTAAAAAAAAATAATCAAAAAATAGAAAAAAAAAAATCAAAGTACTGTCAGGATTTGAGCAGCCTCACTTATTGCAGTAAATCTGGCTTCCACAGCTGTTCCTGCTGTACTGTGTCCTTCAGCCAAGAGTAGCTGCAGTCCAACATTTCCTCCTTAGGTTATCCCTCAGCCAGAGCAAAGCCAAGTGAGTTTTGGACAGGACTCGCATGCTAGAAATTATGAATGTGCTCTTATTAGAGCAGGTTGCATGTTTTACATTAAACAGCCATTCAAATAACAATCCAGCAAAATGCTGGTGGATATGAGAGTTACTTTGGCTAAAAGAACACGTTTTTCTTCCAGTCTCCATCAAAACTCACCCGTATCTATCACTCCGAGGATCTGAGGACGTTAATGAAGATTTTGCTTAAACTTGGTTGAGCTCCTTCCCTGGTGCCAGATCCTGTTCTCCTGTTTCATAGTTGCACCAGTTCAGAAATTGCCTGGTTCTCACTGGGGACGAGCCTTTTACAGGTTCCACTGCAGCTCATAAAAGAGGGGGGAAAAAGAGGAAAAAAAGAGAAAAAAAAAAAAGAGGGGAAGAAAAAAAGAGGAAAGCAGCATTTTCTCCTCCTGCCTGTTAAAAACTTGCCTGTGCTGAGTTGAGACCCACAGAGTGTCTCATAAAGTGGTTTGGTTTCATACCATCCCAGAATGGTTTGGGTTGGAGGGGACCTTAAGGACCATCCAGTGCCACCCCCTGCCATGGGCAGGGACACCTTCCACCAGCCCAGGTTGCTCCAAGCCCCATCCAACCTGGCCTTGGACACTTCCAGGGATCCAGGGGCAGCCACAGCTTCTCTGGGAATTCTATCCCAAGCCCTCCCCACCCTCACAGGGAAGAATTCCTTCCCAATATCCCTCTGTCAGTGTGAATCCATTCCCCCTTGTCCTGTCACTCCAGGCCCTTGTGAGAAGTCCCTCTCCAAGTCAAACCCTGAAAGAAAGATTTCCTATAAAACCAAGAGAATTTCGGTGTTCCAGCAGAATTCCATACCTTGTTCTGAATTCAAAACCAGGCCTGGCAAGCTGGTTAAATGAAGTTAAAGATTAGCAATGTTGCCATCATGTGGCTGCTCTCAGCAAAGGCTCAGGGCATGAGCCTGAATTTATTAATCACCAGAAAGCAGATTGCACCTGGATTCTGCTGTTAAAATGAAGAGACAGCAATTGAAGTTGTTGCCATTACAGAATAGAATTAGCCCTTTGTTACAGTAGTTGCACAGCAAGAATGTGTGTACAATAAATAAGGTTATAACACCCCTTCCACTGCGATTCTTATCCTCGTGGATTTATAGGTCGGATTTAAAACTGCACTGCAAAATTAATCTTGAGTTATCCAAGCAGAAACTATAAATTGAAAAGCAAAAATCACCTCTCAGTGCAGAAAGAAAGAAGGAATTAAAAAGGACAAGGAGTCAGTTTAATGCCCTTCACACTTGCAATAGCTTTTAAGTAAATTTTAATGTTCCAAGCCCTGAATTAATTTATCTTATGACTGCTATAATAATTTGTGATTTTCAGTAATTTGA
Organism: Chiroxiphia lanceolata; assembly: GCF_009829145.1. NCBI lineage: Eukaryota > Metazoa > Chordata > Aves > Passeriformes > Pipridae > Chiroxiphia > Chiroxiphia lanceolata. Next base: position 2,126,296 of record NC_045638.1, on the reverse strand, counting down.
TTATGTTTTCTCTCTCTCCACTCCAATCCCTTCTCTGCAGAACCACACCAAGCTCTTCCATACTGACAAGAACATCCAAGGAAAGGAATTCCCACAGCCCACATCAGACAAGTTGGATGTTAGTTAGTTAGCAAGTTGAAAAAATAAAATTCTTCGTTCTAAATCTACCAAAAATGAGGCCAAATCCTGTCACCTGATAAGAAATCTCAGCTCCTGGCAGGAAATAATATAAACACCACTTGGATTTGCCAATTTGGTTAAGAAAAGAAAGTGTGAGTGTGCTGGAAAACACTCCTGGGTCATTGCAAACTTCCAACGTCATCTGGGAGGTGAGGCCCTGGCACAGGTTTTCCAGGGAAGCTGTGGCTGCCCCTGGATCCCTGGAAGTGTCCAAGGCCAGGCTGGAGCAACCTGGGCTGGTGGAAGGTGTCCCTGCCCACGGCAGGGGGGTGGGAATGAGATGATCTTTAAGGTCCCTTCCAACCCAACCCATTCCGTGATTCCGCGATTCGTTCGGAAAATTGCTTCCTGACTCCTTGGAAAGGGAGAGTGAACAGAAACAACGGGGCATTCCCTGCCATCCCAGCTATTGGCAAAGCATTCCCCTTTCCTTGGTGGAAGAACAATGTCTGGGCAGTTGTTTCACACACACACACACATTTTCCTGCTGTGGAGGATCCAAGGAACAGATCGCCACGAAAAATAATCCCCTTTACTGCACTGTCTGCTCGAAATTACACATTGTGTCTGGAAAAACATGGCAGCAGGAGGCTCCTTTGTGCTGTTCCTGCAGATCCAAGCAAGGAACACTGAATTTTGGCTCGTTGCTGGCTCCTGACTCTGCCTCCTTGCAATCATCCACCCCACAGCAGAGGTGCAGCGCTTTCGTGGGGTCAGAATCCAGAATGCTGGAGCACACAGCCAACACATTCCCCCTCTTCTCCTTGCAGAGTAAATCCATACCTTCTTTCCTGCCCTGCTATTGATTTATAAGTACATCCAGCTGGTGCAACCCCACCGGTGCCAGGAAAAGGGAAAACAAAAACATCCACGGGCTCCTGCAGCTCAAACTGCCACTTTAAACAAGTTCAATTAAATGGGCCGAGATCCCACAGATAGCCACAGCCATTCCCATTCCAACCTGGCCCATTTCCATTTCCCTGAGCAAACAACACTTCAGAATCCCTTATTTCAGCTTGGCTGGAATCAAAACAGAAATGCCTGCCCAGCTTATTTATTTACTTTTTCCTGGCTAAAGGGGGGAAGTTTATGCTGAGACAAAACCCGACATTATTTATCATCACGATTTATCATCGTTTTGCTTAAGATTCACATCATGGGGCGGGGGGGGAAGAATCCACAGAGGAATTTCAGGGAAATAATAGCCTTCAAAATTAAGCTTTTCTGGTTAAACTCGTAGCAAGGGAAGCATTTTAAAATGAAAAATACAAAAGACACCCACACAGGCAACAGTGTGTGCATGTCTAGGTGGACTTGGTGCACAGACTGAACCTAAGAGCAGATTTAAATAACTGGGTCACAGGATAATAATCAGAGCACAAAGAAATCCCAAACCTGAGGATTTTGGGGGAATTAAACACCAACCAGCCCTCACAGAAAAGATGGCAACAAGTTAAAAGGCAACAAGCAGGTTCTTCTCCTTTCAAGAGCACCAGGATCAGGTTTTCAGTCCCTGGAAGAGCCCCAAGTTTATGACCAGTTTCCAGACAGAGAGAAATCTGTGAACCTTTTTAATTCTTCATGCCCTAAGAGGCAAAACCCTCTCGGGTTGCAGGCCAAGAGGCCTCAGGGCCGTGGCTTTCTGGGATTTCCAGCTGAGGGAAGGAGCAGCAGGATTCTCAGCAATATCACTTGGGCTGCAAGTGGCTTCCAGGCTCCAGGAAAACGCTGGCATATGCTGGGTTGGCAGGCAGGGAAAGGGAAAACTGAACTGCTCCCACTTTGCACATCCCTGCTGGTGTTTGGGGCACCTGCAGCCCTGGCACCGGGGGCAGGATACCAGGGAGGCTCCACCAGGTCACACAGAGATCAGCAGAGGGCATGGAAGACCTTCTCCTGGATGGAAGTGGGAGGTGGGAGAGCAGGGGGAGCAGGAAGATTCCAGCAGCCAGGTCAGGGCAGCCTCAGCACCCACGGAAATGGCAGAGCCCCAAAATCCCACAGCTGAAGAAGAACAGAGCTGCTGTTTGGGGCTCTGGGCTGCTCAGGGAGGAGGATAAATGGCACCAAATGTGGGGATTTTGCTTCAGGGTTTGTTGCTGCCAAGTAAGGGCTGGGAGATCTCCCAGGCAGGTAAAAATACCTGGAAAATCACGGAATGGTTTGGGTTGGAAGGAACCTGAAAGATCATCCAGTTCTAACCTGCTGTCATGGGCAGGGACACCTTCCACCAGCCCAGGTTGCTCCAAGCCCCGTCCAACCTGGCCTTGGACACTTCCAGGGATCCAGGGGCAGCCACAGCTTCCCTGGGAATTCTATCCCAAGCCCTCAGCACCCTCACAGGGAAGAATTCCTTCCCAATATCTAACCTAAACCTATCATTCAATTTGAATCCATTCCCCTTTGTCCTGTCACTCCAGGCCCTTGTAAAAGTCTATTCACAACTCTCTTTTCTTCACCAAGTGTAAAGAAGCCAAAAATAATCTCTTTTTAATAAAATTAAAAAAAAAAAAGAAAGAAAGAAAGAAGAAATGTTTTCTGGTACATGTAAGTTTGGAGGAGAGATTTCTGCTTCGTTTGCCTTGTTTTGGGTAACACTGTCACCTGCTGGCAGGAGAGCGCAAAACTGAAGTTTTGTGGCAAGAAAAGAGACTTTTCATCCTAGAAGGAAAAATAAACCCAGGTAAAACCCACTCCTGAGTAAGAAGGATCACCACTGGTGACCAAAAATCCCAGTGGTACCAAACTCCCTCCTTGCAACCAGGACTCTCAGCTTCCCATCCACTTCCTTCCCCCAGATTCCAGTTTCCTTCTCAACTCTCTCTCTCTACATCCCAGCTCAAATTAATCCATACCTGTGACTTTTCCTCTCCCAACCACCTCCATTTCCACCTACACATTCCTCCTTTTTAACAAGGAAGGAATAACTCCCTGACAGGAGGGGGGAGTATGGGGGAGTCGGGCTCTGCTCCCAGGGAATGAGGGGCAGGAGGAGAGGGAACAGCCTCAAGCTGTGCCAGGAGAGGCTCAGTTTGGACACGAGGAGGAATTTCTCCCTGGAAAGGGTGGTCAGGAGGAATTTCTCCCTGGAAGGGGCTGCCCAGGGAGGTTTGGAGTCCCCAGCCCTGGAAATGTTCAAAAAAAACATGTGGATGTGGCACTTGAGGTTTAATGGTGAACCTTAACCTGGGCTGACAGCTGGACTTGATGATCTTAAAAGGTCTTTTCCAACCACAGTGATTCTGATTCCACACTGAAATTTGGTGTTGCCACGGAGCAGTTGGTTGGAACTGCAACAGAAGAAATGTTTGCAGGGGCAGGAAGGACAGAAGGGTGTGAAAAGCAGAAAGGTTTCATCTAACAAACCCTGATGTCATGGAACCCATGATCAGAGAACTCCAGTCTGCCTCCTCTTCATGATCCTGACACTGCCAGAGCAGAAAACACACAGACAAGTTACTTCAAAAAGCTGCTCTTCTTGATAACAAGTTTTTATTTTATGCTATTTAGTTGGTAACAACGTTTGTATGCACACTCCCTGTGTTTATACAAAATACAGAGTCTGTTTTGAATCCACAGACAAGTATCAAACAAATTCTGACCAAAAGGCAGTGGTTAAATAATTACAAGATATATAAATATATATATATATATATATGGAGAGCAGAAAAATTTATCATCAATAGCACCATGTCTGGTTGTCTAAAAACTAACCATGATCACACAGCAGGAAGTCTTTCCAGGAGCAAGATGAGTCATGAATCCCTACCCATCTTAAAAATTGCAAAATCTATTGGAAACCCATCTAAAAAGTTGCAAAATCTATTGGAGACCCATCTAAAAAGCTGCAAAGTCTATTTGAAACCCCCAGTGCAGTTACCTGTGAATCCATGTGAAACAAGGCCTTGTCAGTGCAGTGGCTCGTGGAAATATTTGGATTTTAAGGTGGGACCTCCACGTGTTTTTGTTGAAGAGCAGATGATCCTCATGATTTTAATTAGCAGTAACTCAATCAAGGAAAAGACCTGTCATTGACTGAGAGTTTAAACTGTTACACTGGAGATGATCTTCCCTATTTCTCCCCTTCCCTCTTCAAGGACCTGCTCGACTGAAATGATGCCCAAAAATTCCAAGGCATTCTTGGAAAAGTCGGGGTTTCAGGTTTATCATTTTGCATCTCCCAGCAGAAAAAAGGCTCTCAAGGCATGGATTAACTTTCCTCAGGTGATTATAAAACACAATTCCTAAGAAATCAAGCCCTGGCTTCTTAGAAGGAAGCTGGAAAAAAACAGGAACTATTTATTTGGAAAGAATGGATGTTTATATATAAATATAACAGATTGCAGAATTGGGACATAAAGGGGCTGAAAACCAAGCCACCATGAATTTTCTAAGACTCTTTGCTTATTATTGTTGTAATTTCTTTGTAGACAACACAATTCATTTATCTGAAACACTGACACAGGTATTTGTTAATATTTCCTCCGTGTCAAACTTCTGAGTCACTTTATAAAACTATTTCTGCTTTTCTAAGTATTAGTCCACTCTCTTAAAAGATGACAGAAAACAAGCACTAATTAATCACACAACCAAACCCAGGGAAGAATTAAAGGTCAAAGAGGTTTAATATGAACACATACATACATTGTGGTGTATTTTATTGGCTCAGGGAGTTAAGTTTTGAAAAAGGAAAAAGGGGGTATTTCTGATGTCTGCACTCAAATCCTGCTGCCTCAGGAAAATCTCCTGCCTGCATTTCGTTTTTAAACACAGAAACTAAACAATGAAGAGCTTTTTTTCCTGCTGTTTAATTCCAAACCAGGTCCCCAGAGGGTCTCTTCCTTTTGCCTTCTTGTTTCTTGCAGTTCAATCTTCCCATTTCTGTTGAAGTCATCTCAGCCCTGCTCTGTGTTGCACCCTGACCATCAGCTCCCATTCCACAGCTACTGAGGGGAATTATTTGACACTCTGCTCAACAAAGAAGCCAAAATGCTGGAATGACACAATTTCCTCTTTTTTTTTTTCCTTTTTTTTAGGTCTTAAACCACATCAGATCCCATGAATACATTCTATTCTTCTTGTGCCACACAGGTTACTGGAAGACATAATGCTTTGTAAACACGAATTTAGGGACTCTGATGGAGACTTGCAGGTTACTGGATGGCTTTTTAAATACCCAGATTTCCCTGATTTCCTTAAGCTCTGGCATTTCTTCAAGTCACTTCCCAGCTTATTTCTTCTTTCTGCAAAAACTACATTCCTGAAACCTGTGTGTCTTCTACTTGGCAGGTCCTTCACAGTGCCACAGCAAATATTCACAGGGAACTTTAATTGGGAATTGAGGATTTAACATCTGCAAAAAGAAATGCACTCAAGATGTGGCTGCACTGACTTCAGACTGTGAAGAGCCTGCTAAAAGCTTCTTTGTTTGAATCAGCTCAGCCCCTTATTTGTCTGGATCAGAGGTGGTTTGATGTTCAGGTGTAGAAAGAGGCATTTCCTCAGTCCTGGGACGTTTTGGTGCTGGGGGATTTTGAAGACTGTCATCAGATGGCAACAGCCTCTCTGAAACAAGCAGACAGGGAGATCATTTTAAGGTGAGAAAATTCAGATTAATGAAGTAAATTGGTTTGCTGAATTCACAAACAATTCAGCACTCACTAAAAAAAAAAAACCCAAACCCTGGTTTGAGAGAGTCCAGCACCTGAAACAGTGATATGCTGGAAGGTTAAGGGTCTTTAAAACCCACATGTAGGACCTGGAGAACATCAAGTCCAGGTGAATTTATTCTTGATTTCACTATTATAAAGCCTGTAGTGACATACAGCAGCTGCCCAAGAGCTACCACCACAGTGAGAACACATTTTGTATTGTCAAAAGCACCTTTCAAACACATCGAGACAACGAAGAAGTTTCAGAATTTAAAACCGGGTTTGGGGGTTTTTTTTAATAACATAAATCTATAATGGAAAAAACTGATTGGCAAAAGACTTGGCTGGATGTTGAGAGCCACAAAAGCTTACCATGGTCCTGCTCTGAGGAAGGAGGCCCAGGAGCTGTGTCTGTGTCTGCAGGGGTGGGTGTATCTGGCTTCAATGAAATCAAGTTTATTCTCCTTTAAAAAAGCAGAAATAGTTCAGTTGCTTTATGGACATCATTTCCACAAATATTTTACTTAAAGGTTTAATTCATATTGAATCAGTTAATTGTAAAGGTAGCTCAGATATATTTTACTGCACTTTTTTAATTCTCTTTATATGTTGAATGGAGCATGATCCCATTCCAAACCCCTGTCATGGGCAGGGACACCTTCCACCAGCCCAGGTTGCTCCAAGACACATCCAACCTGGCCTTGGGCACTTCCAGGGATCCAGGGGCAGCCACAGCTTCTCTGGGCAACCTGGGCCAGGGCCTCATCATTCTCACAGGGAATAATTTCTATCTAATATTTAAATACTTAATATTTAAATACTAACATCTGAAGGGTCTTGCCAGCTGAAGGCTTCAGGTACCATTTTTGTACAGACAGTGGGACCTGAAGGCAGAACCCCAGGATATTCCAAGTTGGAAAGGATGCACAAGGATCATCCAAGTCCAACTCCTGGCCCAAGACAGCCCCCTATTTCTGCCATATGGCCACGGCACAGCCATCAGGTGAACTCTGCCACTGCCTCACAATTCAGGCAGAAATCCAAAAGCTGCACATTCAGGGTTCAGGAGGCATCCTGAGCTCCTCCAGAACTAGAACAAAAAAGTTCCACGTCAAGGCAGCTCCCACCAAGACCCAGGGCTGGGAATTTCTGTCTAAACCCCAACCTTTGAACGTGGCACAAGCCCAGCTCGTCTCGGCGTTTACGACCGGGAAGGGCCACATAAATCTCACCTGGGCGCCTTGAAACAGGCCTGTAAAGTGTTGAGGGCAACCCTGCGGGGCTGCTTGGCCCCAGTGCTGGGGGTGGCTGCCTGGCTGCTCCTCCTCTCCTCCGAGGACGAGGCTGGAACGTTTTTGGTGCCAACAGGAGTGGAAGGCGAGTCCCTGCTGGCGGCGCCGGGTGTTCTGGGCTGGGGGTTGGCAGGGCTGGGATCGCTGCTCCTGCCGGGAGGAGTCCCCTCGGCCAGCCTGGAGCCCGGGGAGGTGGATTTGTGGGACTGGCTCTTCTTCATCACCTTCTTCTCTGTCGCACCAGGAGTCCTGACACTGATCTGGGGCTTCTCCTTCAGTGGAATTCCCAGCTCATCCTTCTCGAAGGTGACGAAGGAACAGTATCCATCCGTGGAGGAAATAGCCAGGAAGGATCCGTCGCTGGACCTATTTGGGATTTATTGTTTTGCCAGTAAAATTCAAGGCCAGAACTTTTTTTTCCAACCCTCACACCCTCATGTTGTCCCTGTCTTTTCACCCTTCCTTCCCCAAGTCCATGTGTACATTTAAGCCCTGAGCAGCAGAGCGGGATATCCCGAATGGGTTCAGTTTTCTAATTTCCCACATTAAATTAAAAGTGGGGAGTCAGACCAATGACTTTGTCCCATATGTGCAGAACCACGAAGCAGGATTGTGCAGATAAAGCAGATTTTGACCAGAGCACAGAAACCTGAACTCAGGTGACTTCCAAAACCTCCAAACAATTGAATTATTCCCAGTCACGCTGCCTGAACAACGAGGACTTTTCATGGGCATTTACCACGTTCATTTTCACAGGGAACTTGCACCTTTTTCCCCAATTAATTAAGAACCATAATTCTCCAGTTAACAGGTGCTTGCTGTTCAGACCCTGATGACAGTGACCACACATATGTCACAAATTAAATATAAACCCAAAAGATGCCTCACGGAACTTGGACACGGAAAAAAGGGAATTTCCCCTCTCACAACGAGCACCAGGAATAGAACAATTACTTACCAGGAAATGTCACTCAGGGTGTGATAATGGATGTTAGAGACATAACCAAAGGGGAAGGACTGCTCAGTGTCATAAAAAAGCACAGAATCTTCTGAGGCCACAGCAAACACCAGTCGATAGGGCAGGTTAAACAGAGCAGGGCACGATTTCTGACTGATCTCATCTAGAGAGCAAAGAAATGAACACACTGAGAATTCTCTCCTGCATTTATTGCAAGGTTGTGACTGCAGATATAATAAAGATGATATTATTGATTAGATATGCACTGAGAAGACAGCACTTGTATAAAATGTGTAGTTTAATGTCAAGTACAACATTTCTGTTGCCTGAAGTTTGTCCCCTGTTGTCTTAACTGAAGAGAAGTTGGCAGAAGCTTTTTCCCCTCTGGATTGCTATTATTTTGTAAAGTTTGTCCTATATTTTCCAGCTGAAATTTTTCAGTATATTTATATGAAGTTTAGTTTTACAGTCTCCCTTTAGAGCAGCTCCAGAGACAAATGCAGACACTCATCTCCTTCCTTTGCAACACACCCTTACAGGGGATCTAAAGATCACGATAAAAATACAACAGGTAGTCTTTAAATCCTCTAGGGAACACTCCAAATTGACCCTCTAAAGAAAGGAGCAAAGCTCTGCCTTTTCACCAGAGTAACAGTGGTCTTGTTAAAACATAAACCCTCCTGGGCCCACTGGGCTCACAGCAAGGCTGAACTTCAATCCCCAGGTAAGTTCTTGTGCCACTTCATACAACCCTTTCCCCACCTCAGAATTCCTGCTCTGGCCAGTAACACCAGCAACTGCTTCAGGTTTGGCTTCCTTGAACAAACATCAGCTCTCTGGTGCTTCTCTGATGTGGGCAATTGAGACTGAGAGAAAATATTTCACCGGATCACTCCTTTAGTGCTAAACCGAGTTATTTATTTTCAACACAAAAGAAAAACATTAAACAGCGTTTCTGTAGCTTGAGAGGCCGAGTAACAACTAACAACGTTTATCCACTCTATCAAAAGCTACTCACGAGGTGCTTAAGGTGAACTGAGGGTCTTAAGAATCAGGAAACAGCTCCTAAGATGTGGCACAGCACTGTCTTAGTGGAATGTTAAAAGGCTGAGGCATAAAAATAGTAAACAGCCAGACTGGCCCTTTCCCACATTTGCTGGAAATTCATACTCCCTGAAGGACTTACAGTACCTTTGTTAAATGCTCCTCTCAACTCGAAGTAGACTGGGCAGCAGCGAACGGCCAGAGTTCCCTTCCCAGGACAAGGCAGGTGACCCACAGGCCTTTCAGAAAGAATCAGGGGGTTCAGGAAACACAGCTCCACTGTTTCAGGGGTTTTTTTTCTTTTTTTTTTTTTTTTTTTTTTTTTTAAATAAAACCACACGTTTTTAAATCTTATTAAACTCTTTACCTTTTAAGGTTGTTCCTGGAGAAGACATAGGTGGTGTTGGTAACGTTTTCTCCCGATTCCACGCAGCCAGCTGAGAAAATAAAAGGTTACAACGTCACTCAGGAAGGTCCTGAGCACCCACTTGATGTCCATAACCATTCAGCTTCTCGGGAATCAGGCTTGTCAGTCGGGCAAAAGCACCCCAACACAATTTAAAAAGGCATCCCAAATATTTATTTAGCGCTGGTTTTGTTTCCTTTTTATACTTCCCCCCCTTCAAAGCTTCTTTTTGGTGCTGCCAGACATCTATAAAAGCAGTGCTTGTACCCCGATCCCCTCCTTGCAGTGCTGTTTTTTAGTCTGGCTGCAGAATGTTCTTAAGGAAGGACACAAACAAAGAGGGATCAGTTAAAAGAAACCACTCACTATCCTTTGTTTCTCTTTTAACAGAGTTCTGGTGTTGCAATTTACGTGTTTCAGTTCAGAAAAGCTTTATAAATCTCATTTTTATCGCAGGAGGAAGTTGATGTTATGGAGTGCTAAAGGAGCACTGTGTTTTCTTCAGCAGGGAGAATGAGGAATGACATTATTAGGATAAATGAGCATCCCTGAGCAGTTAGAAAGCAATATTGAGGCACATTCAAACTAGAACAAATTAGAGAGGGAGCTGGGGAGGCTCAGCCTGGAGAAAAGGAGGCTCAGGGGGGACCTTCTGGCTCTGCAACCCCCTGACAGGAGGGGGGAGCCGGGGGGGGTCGGGCTCTGCTGCCAGGGAACAAGGGACAGGAGGAGAGGGAACGGCCTCCAGCTGTGCCAGGGGAGGCTCAGGTTGGACAGGAGGAGGAATTTCTTGCTGGAAAGGGTGGTCAGGCCTTGGCAGGGGCTGCCCAGGGAGGTTTGGAGTGCCCATCCCTGGAGGTGTCCCAGGAAGGCCTGGCCGTGGCACTCAGTGCTCTGGGCTGGGGGACAAGGTGGGGATGGATCCATAGGGTGGACTGGATGATCTTGGAGGTCTTTTCCAACCTGAGTGACCCTGTGTTTGTGTTTGGCACCGACAGTGATCCCACACCTTGTCCCACCCCTCATCCCAGCCCCGCCTGCCAGGAGGGGCCGTGTCCGTGTCCCCCATTCCCGTGTCCGTGTCCCCCATTCCCGTGTCCGTGTCCCCCATTCCCGTTGCCGCCACAGGTTGGACTCGATGATCTCGGGGCTGTTTTCCAGATCTTGGAGCTGTTTTCCAGCTTGGATGATGCTGTGACACCACCTCAGCCACAGCCCTTGTTCCCATACCTGGAGTGAGCAAATAGGAGCCGTCAGGAGTGAAGCTGAGCCGCCGGAAGAAGGACTTCATGCTGTCGTCGTGGAACATCCGGTAGCTCCTGGCCTGCAAAACAGGGAAAACAGGGTTGCCAGGAGTGTCATGAAGCTGGAATTCCAGGGAGAGGAAACATCCAGTTGCACAACTCAACCCAGTAGAACTTTTAAGAGAAAATGTTTGAAGGAACCACGGCTCCTCCAAACTTTCTGCTCTGCTATAAATTCTTCACAGTTAAGAAAAACAGGCCCTGATCCCTCTTCGGCTGAACAAAACACTCCCAGAGCAGACCAGTAATCCCAAAAATAGTCAGAACCTGGAGAACAACATTATTTAACAGTCAGTGTGAGGGCCTGTTCCTCAGGCACTTAATTTTAACTCCAGTATTAGAGGTTGAAAGAGAAACTTCTCTAAGGGCAAACTGCCTGCTCTCAAGCCTGGTCTTCAGTCTCCATAAAACTCTAACAAATGCTTTCCCCAAAAAAAGAAAAAAGAACGAACAGAAGGAATTAAAAAGGTTATAGCCAGCTTGGAGGTGTTATTTTATTATCACTTAGAACTGTTTTGGTGAAAAGAAGCCCTTTGTTTTCTCTCTTAGAGAGAATTTCCTGAATTTTTCCCTAAGTCATGTTTTTCTTAAAAATCAGCCTACCTTCTGGAAAACTTCAGGCTGCTAACTTTAAAAATATTATTGCTATGTCATATCCATGAATAAACTTACAGCTACTGGTAGACATGCTTGAAGTTTTTCCTGTTAAAAATCCACCACACATGGTATTTTTCCAAAGCATTATAAACACTGACAACCAAAGGCATTGTGTGGCTGCTTTGATCAGATTAACTTGCAAGAAGTTTTTGGGGATATGGATTAGGGGTGATTCTGGTGGTGATGGTGGGACTGGGTGATCCTGAAGGTCGCTTCCAACCTTGTGTTAGTTACATGGATCACAGGAATGGCAAATTCTTGCCCTTTTGGTTTCATGGAACACAAAACTCATGGAAAAATATCCCCCAGCACAATTCTCCAGTCCCAGCAGAACAACGTACCTCTCCTTCAGCTCCTGCTCCAGATGGCATCTTGGTGACATTGAATGCCACTCTCTTGGTCTGGGTGCTGTACACCCGCAGGACCCTGCGTGGTGAGAGCACAGTCAGCTGGCACTGCAACACAAACCACTCACTGCCAAGGGACCTTAAAGCCCACCCAGTGCCACCCCTGCCATGGGCAGGGACACCTTCCACCAGCCCAGGTTGCTCCAAGTTTATCCAACCTGGCCTTGGACACTTCCAGGGATCCAGGGGCAGCCACAGCTTCTCTGGGAATTCTATGCCAGACCCTCACCACCCTCACATGGAAGAATTCCTTCCCAATATCCCATCTAATCGTACTCTCTGGCAGTTTGAAGCCATTCCCCTTGTCCTGTCCCTCCAGCCCTTGGAAATAGTCTCTCTCCATCTTTCTTGCAGCTCCTTCAGGCCCTGCAAGGCCACAATCAGGTCACCCCAAAGCTTGTCTTTTCCAGGCTGAACAATCCCAGCTCTCCCAGCCTTTCCTCATAGGACAGGATCTCTATCCCTCTGATCATCCTGGTGGCTATGAACAGCTTCCTTTCACCCCAAGTCTCACATAATGCCCCAGGACCTCCCTTCTCAGTAAATGACAATCACCCATTAATTAAAATCCTCCTCACAAGACATCACCTGGGGGATGTGTTTTAATGCCTAAAATAACCAGTGAATCCCTGACAATGCTTTGACTCAATAAGGTTTGTGAAGTTACCAGCACATGGATTCATGGAGGAAAACGGGAATGAGCAGACAGGGAACTGCCAGGCTGTTCCTACCTGTCCTGGAGGTTCCTGCAGAGTGGGAATTCATCCCAGAAAGACAGTGAACTACATCTCCATGAATCATGGAATCCCAGAATGGTTTGGGTTGGAAGGGACCTTAAAGATCCTCCAGTTCCAACCCCCTGCCATGGGCAGGGACACCTTCCACCAGCCCAGGTTGCTCCAAGCCCTGTCCAACCTGGCCTTGGACACTTCCAGGGTTCATTTCCTTTGGAACAGATGAAACCTGGAGCACATCTCTGCACAGAATGCTGGAACTCCCCTGACTTCACCTCACCAGGACAGTGGGAGCCCAAGCAAACCCAAGTGCCCATCCCACCTCCCAGCTCTGACCTTCCCTGAGTTATGCTGGCTTAAGATATATTTGGTATCAGCAACAACCAACAACATGAAAACTTATTTCCTGAAGAAAAATTCCTACACAAATCCATGTTAAGCTTATTTGCTGCCAAGAGAGGACACTCCCATTCACAGGCATCGTTTACCACAAGGAAAAAATTAAGCAAAGTATCATTTTACTTTCACATCAACCTCCTTGCAGAACAATCTGAATAAAACTAAAAAAGTCACATGTATCTGCTGCATTTCCTTTTAATTCATCCTCCATTGAGAAAGAATATTAATTAATATGAATATTTTATTATTTATGTTAATTATTAAAACACAGACCAGCAGCTCACCTGTCACAACTCAGGGTTGCAATGTACTGGCCTAGAGGATCCCAGGTTACTCCTTGGACATAACTCTTGTGCTCATTAAATATTGAAACCTTCTGTCCTGGAATTACAAACAGCTTTCAGATCCCAAGCTCAAACGTGTTGTAAAACATTTCTTCGTTTCAGAAATAAAACAAGACAAAAAATTAAAGTGTTAATTTGACGGTAGCTGGAAAAAATAGAAGAAACAGTTGCTTTTAAAGTCCAGTTTAAGGCTTGTTTGCTACAAAATAACTCAGATGACTCATTTCTACAGGACATCCTGTAAGTTTGTAACTCAAGGATTTCCAATCCCACTGCAGTGAGATGGGAATGAACACAACTGTTTTATACTCAATGGAGTTTAAAAAAAGTCACATCTTGCAAAACTGAGTCTGAATCCTGTATTGCTTCCCATTTTTCACCAAGATCATTAAATCATGGAATCATGGAATGGTTTGGGTGGCAGGGACTTTAAAGATGATCCAGTTCCAACTCCCTGCCATGGGCAGGGACACCTTCCACCAGCCCAGGTTGCTCCAAGTTTATCCAACCTGGCCTTGGACACTTCCAGGGATCCAGGGGCAGCCACAGCTTCTCTGGGAATTCTATCCCAGCCCCTCCCCACCCTCCCAGCCAAGAATTCCTTCCTAATATCTAATCCAAATCCACTCTGTGCCAGTTTGAAGCCATTCCCCCTTGTCCTCTCACTCCAGGCCCTAAACAGTCTCTCTCCATCTTTTCTTGATGGCTCCTTCAGGTACTGGAAGGCCACAAGTTGGTTTGTTGGGGTGTGGAGTAAAGCAAGGAGCTGTTTATTCATGAGTTCTGAGTGAAAAAATTGGGTAAAGTTCATTATGAACACTCCAAGGTGAAGGGGTTATTGATATGTCAAATTTGCTGGTCTGAGGATATCTATATATCTATATTATATAGAGAGAGATAGATAGATAGATAGATTTGTATTTATGTATATAATATATATAATATATATAATATATATAATATATATAATATATATATTATATATATATAATATATATTTATATATATATATAAAATATATTTTTTTTTATATAGCTGGGCTATCAGCCTCACAATCCCAGAAAAATCAGACTCAGAAAAACTAATCACTAAAAAAAAATAAAAAAAACCCCAAACATGAAAAAGATGTTTCCAATTTCTTGGTAAATCCCACGAGGCTCTTCCACCAGCTCTGGAGATGAAAGGGATAAATAAATAAACGTAGCATTTACCTTTATTGACATCCCACATTATAGCTGTGTTATCCACAGAAGCAGAGGCCATGTAATTTCCATCAGAGGTCCAACAAATATCATACACATCTTCCAAGTGGCCTCTGGAAGCCAGAGGAGAGGAAAGCAATTGTTAATTTGATAATTAGCAGCTACGTGTAAACAAGAGTTTAAGGCATTTTTAGGTAAAAAAAAAATTAAAGAAAAAATAAATCAAGAGACAAATAAAGCATCACTGAAATAAAACAAACAACATGGTTTTCAGCTGTTAAAATATCCCTTCCATGTTCAGAAGGTGGTAAACATCCTGGAACCAGCTAAAGGGCTCCATCAAAACCCATTTTTATTGCCTGTTGTTTGAAGAGTTATCACATAGTATGGCAACTTCACGTATTTGAAAATTTGGGTTGTTTCTTTGCTTTTAAGAGATAAATGTTCCTAAAGGATCCTGCTGGTACTTCAAGCAATCCCACCAGGGCTTCTGGAATTGTTCTCACAACCAACCTCAGCAGCTGCCAGGAATGTTTCAGTTATGGAGAGCAGAGTTACTTTTCATTTTTTATTTTGTGAGAACAGCTGTAGTTCAACTGCCAGTGATGTTTTGATGCCTTGGCCACTGTCAGCTAAATTTACTCAGCCTCAGCATGTACTGTGCATATTTTATTAACTGTGGTACACTTGAAACAACAGCTGTAATTGCATCAATCATTTTATCTACTGATGCTCTTGGCCTTAATAAAGATCAAAATTTCCACTATAAAGCCAGTAAATAAAACTTCACATTTCTTTTATGTATTTCTGTGCTGAGCTCTAAGGGACTGCAAATCTCAGGAACCAATTTCAGAGTGTGTGAGTTATGACTTCTGCCTTGACTGAAGATGTCACAGAAAAAAAGTATAGAGGAATAAGTTAAATACAATAAAATCAGAGAATCACAGACTGGTTTGGGTTGGAAGGGACTTTAAAGATGATCCAGTTCTCACCCCCTGCCATGGGCAGGGACACCTTCCACTAGCCCAGGTTGCTCCAAACCCCTCCCACCTGGCCTTGGGACACTTCCAGGGATTCAGGAGCAGCCACAGCTTCTCTGGGCAACCTGTGCCAGGGCCTCCCCATCCTCACAGGGAAGAATTTCTTTCTAATATCTAATCTAACCCTGCCCCCTGCCAGTTTTAGACCATTCCCTTTTGTTCTGTCACTCTCTGTGTGTATAAAACATCCCTCTCTATTCTTTTTATGTGCCCTCTCAAGGGGGGCTTCTAAGGATTAATAATAGAGCAAGCAAATCTTAGAGAGCACTGAATTTCTGCAGACACTGAAGACTGCACCACACGACAAAAGCCACTGGGGACCCAAAAACACTGAAGAGAAAAGCAGGCTCACAAAATAACGAGCTACCTTAAGGTTTTAACCACTGCCCAGTTCTCCTTGTTGAGCTGAGCTTCATCCTCATCCTGAAAAACCAGCGGCTCCAACTCCTTGCTGTCGTTCAGCTTCCACAGCAAAATAACAGCATCTGTGGAAGAAATGAGATGAAGAAATGAGCTGAAGCTCCTCTCTCTCCCCCACTCCCTGTTTCGTTCATGCGTTTCATGGGATCCAGCAGCACGATCATCCTGCACAAGACCCACGAGGGGCAGCTCTCACCGTCTCCCCCGGACGCCAGGATCTCGCCGCTCGGAGAGAAGCGCACAACGTTGACGGCCTTGGTGTGCCGGGCCAGGTTGGACAGGAATTCCACGATGGCTTTGCCGTCCGGACCTTTCTCCACCTTCCAGATCTGCTTACAGAAGCGTCACGGAAGTTTGGAGGGCCAAGGGGCAGTGTCACAGCGTCAGCAAGGCTGGGAGAGACCTCCAGGATCGTCCAGTCCCACCCCAGCACCACAACAATCACCCCGAATCCACGTCCCCAAGGGACACATCCAGACACCTCTGCGACACTCCCAGACACAGGGACTCCACCACCTCCCTGGGACACTTATTCCAAGGCCTGATCACTCTGGCAGGGAAAGTTTTTTTCCTAATCTCTGATCTGAACCTGCCCTGGTGCAGTTTGAGGCCATTTCCTCTCCTCCTTTCCCTCAGGACATGGCAGCAGAGCCCGACCCCCCCTCCCTGCCCCCTCCTGTCAGGGAGTTGGGGAGAGCAATGAGGTCCCCCCTGAGCCTCCTCTTCTCCAGATAAACCCCCCCAGCTCCCTCAGCTGCTCCTCACAGGACACGTTCTCCAGACCCTTCCCCAGCTCCGTTCCCTTCTCCAGACACACTCCAGCCCCTCAAATGTCCTTTTGGAAGTGAGGGGCCCAGACCAGAGCACAGGACTCGAGGTGCAGCTTCACCACTTCTGCAATCCCCACTTCCATCAGCCCATGGTGAGGCAGCCGTGCCCCTGCAGCCCAGGGACTCCACAGGGAGCAGAGATCCACCTGCAGCCCCTGGAGGAGCCCACACTGGAGCAGGGGGATGAACCCTGCAGGTTTGCTGGCAGGACTTGTGACCCTGTGGGGGACCCACATTGTTCCTGAAGGACTGACCCTGTGGAAATGGACCCACGCTGGAGAACTTCCCGTAAAACTGCAGCCCACGGGAAGGACTCATGTTTGAGAAGTTCCTGGAGGACCATCTCCTGTGGGATGGACTCCACATTGGAGCAGGGAAAGGTGTGAGGAGGGAGGAGATGGAAAAGGCAGGAATGAAGCTGAGTCTGGAAGGAAGGGAGGGGGTGAAGGGAAGGTGCTTTTAGTTTTCTTATTTCTCACTATCCTCCTCTGTTATCAACTGGCAATAAATTAAATTGATTTCCCAAAGTAGAATCACAGAATGGTTTGGGTTGGAAGGGACATTAAAGCTCATCCAGTCCCACCCCCTGCCATGGGCAGGGACACCTTCCACCAGCCCAGGTTGCTCTGAGCCCCGTCCAGCCTGGCCTTGGACACTTCCAGGGATCCAGGGGCAGCCACAGCTTCTCTGGGCAACCTGGGCCAGGGCCTCCCCACCCCCATTTGGAAAAGAATTTCTTCCTTCTTTCATGTGCATTAAGAATTCAAAAGATGAGAAAGAACTGCCTGATTTTGCAGAGGTGGTTCCTACAGCCACATCTCTGGGGACTTGTGCTAGTCAACATTTTCCTTAGGGACTCTCAAAAGGATGAACAACTGGGAAACAAAGTGTGCAAGCACCAACACAAATGACTGAGGAGAGATAAAGCTGAAGGTGAATGAAAAAGGCTGTACAAAGACCTCACACTGCTGAGTGACTACTCATAACATGGCAGACAAAATTCAACTGTGAGGAACGTGAAGAAATTAAAATTAGTTGTTTCTTACTGACCCACAGGTCTGTGCCCTCCATTAGCACTACTCCAGTACAGCAGCCAGCAGCTAAGGAGGTAATTTTCCACAAATAACACTTTGACACTCAGCAGCAGAACTCAAGGAGAACTCAAGAAGATGATCAAAGGGCTGGAGCACAAAGTTGCTGTGGAGACACGCTGGGAGAGCTGGGGGTGTTCAGAGTGGAGAAGGCTCCAGGGAGACCTCAGAGTCCCTTCTAGTGCCTAAACCCCGACCAAAGCAGCCGAACTCACCCTCACAGCCGTGTCCACCCCTGCCGAGGCCAAACGATTGATCTTCCCATCCGCCCCGTGCTGGAAGTCCAGGCTGTAAACAGGCTCCTTATTGTGCCACACGATTTCGCAGGTGATGACCTTCATGTCCGCTGAAGAAAACAAGAGCAAAAGCCCACCTCAGTTCTTGCTCCTTAGGGCTCCGGCCATCAAACTTCCCGCACATTTCGCAGGCACCGCTGTCACACCCCGCAACTTCCCAGCAGGGAATGACAGGATGCTTTGAGGAAGGCCATTCCTAAAAGTTAAGACTGAGTACGGCTAATGCGCCAGTTTCGGGACTGCAGGACAAGAATATAAAGCCCTGTCTCTCGGCCCACCCCACCATGGGTAGAAAGGCACAAAGGAAGAAAACCCCGCTGGGGTAACAACCCACACAGCGCCCGGTTACGGGCGGCCCGGCGCGGGGGGCAGAGGCGCCGCTGGCCGCTCCCCTGAGCCCCGGGGACCCCCCCGAACGCGCTCCCCACACGCCGGGATCCCCAAATCCCGGTACGGATCCCCCTCCCACACAGACACGGGACACATCCCCCCCCTCCTTCCCCCTCACCGTCCCCGGGCCGAGCGGCTCCCGCGCGCTCCCGCCTTTCCCGCCCCCTCGTCCCCACTCCGCGCATGCGCGCGCCCGCCCCGCGCGCCGCCTCAGCCGCCTCAGGGACTCGCGGCGACGGGACAGAGGCAAAAAAACCCCATCCAAATAAAGCTAAAACCTGAAAAAGTCCGGTGCTCGCCTGTCCTCAAAATAACAGATTTTTATTTATTTTTTTTTTTTGATTTAACGGGCGTCGCTGCGCTTCGCCAGCGTAAACGCCCTGTTGTCGTGCAGAATTCCCCTGTTCCCGTCCTCAGGTTGCCGAGGAGGAATAATTTAGATCCCGGCAGCAGAGCGTGTGATGGGAACCTTCGATTTCGTGGAGGTCGAGGGGCCATAAAAAACCCACAGTTGTATTGTTTTTCTCCGTGTTAATACCCAGAATAGGGAAATCGCCCACCCTGCACTGGTGGTGTTACTGTTTCATGCGCTTCTTGCTGCTGAACAAATGATATGGTTTCATCTTCTTCTCCTTCTTAAAAAAGGAAATATTTCCAGGCAAGGTCCAATTAAGCAAAAGTCCTAAAAATGTGTCCCCCTGGGTGAGGAATTGGGCAGTTCCAGCCTCAATCACCACGGGGGCACCTGCCTGGGTGGTGTTGGACACACAGGAGATTGTGGTTGTGCCAGGGAAACGAGGCAAGAATAAATCCAAGGTTTTCTACAGTTTCCCTGTGTGCTGTCCCATTCCTGAGAGGTGCTGGACAAGATGGAGATGGGGTCAGGAAATCTGGAGAGGAGTCTCTGTTCCCTCAGGCCCCGATCTCGGCTCGCTGGGAGCAGGGACAGGACCCAGGGAAGGGCTGGAGCTGGGACAGGGCAGGCTCAGGGTGGATCTCAGCACAAGGTTCTTCCCCCACAGGGTGGTGGGCACTGCCCAGGCTCCCCAGGGCAGTGGGCACGGCCCCAAGGCTGCCAGAGCTCCAGGAGGGTTTGGACAACGCTCTGAGGGACAGGGGGGAGTGTTGGGGTGTCCTGGGCAGGGCCAGGCCTTGGACTGGGTGATCCTTGGGGGTCCCTCCCAGCTCAGGATATTCTGTGATTCCCTGGTTATTTCTGCTGCCAACACCCGCCTTGCTCCTGAGAAGAGCCAGGAACAGACAGCAGGACTGGAAAACTCAGCATCTTTTGTGACCAGGTTGTGCCGACCCAGCCATAAGGGAAAGGGAGCAGCCGAGAGTTGTAAATCCTTGTGGTGGGAAGAAGCGACAAGAGTCAGAGAGTCCACAAACAATTAGAGAGTTTTATTAAACATTTATTAGTTTGTTGTTATTGTTACCGGTTATTATTGTTGTTATTTTTTATTATAGCATTATAGTTTGTTATTATATTATTTGCTATTTCTAATTTGCTGTTAATACTGCTTGTTATTGATTTGTCGTGTCTGGGATGTCGCAAAGGTCTCTGGGCACCCCCCACGTCCCACATCACAAAGGGCGCTGGAGGGCGCCCGTGTCACAAAAAGGGCCATCCCCGGCAGCGGGATCACCTGCTTAAATTAGAACTTGTTTTAAACATTTCTTTTTTTTTTAAGAAAGAAAAAAAGAGGAGACTGTATCCTTTGTTTGGCAGCAAAAAGCGCACTAAATAGCAACACCACCAGTGGGGAGGGCAATTTCCCAATTCTAGGTATTCACACCGAGAAAAATAATACGACCCTTCTTATTTTATCGCCCCTTGACCTCCACGAAGTAGAAGGTTCCCATCACGCCGCCTGCAAAGGCTGCCGGGATCTAAATTCCTCCTCGGCAACCTGAGGAGGGGAATAGGGGAATTCTGCGGGACACAAGGCATTTACACTGGCCAAGCACAGCAACGCCCGTTGAGTAAAAACACCCCTATTGTTCTGGGGAGAGGCGAGCACTGGGCCGGTTTAGTTTTAGCTTTATTTCTATGTTTTTGTGGTGGTTTTTTTTTTTCCCCCTCGGAAGCCCCTGAGGGCGCCTGAGGGGGCGCGCGGGGCGGGAAAGGCGGGAGAGCGCGGGGGGGGACGGCCCGTGTGGGGAGACCCACACAGGGGTTTGGGGGTCCCGGGGCTCAGGGGAGCGGGTTTGGGGTTCCCGGGGCTCAGGGAAGTGGGTTTGGGGGTCTCAGGGTGTGAGGAACGGGTTTGGGGTTCCCGGGGCTCAGGGGAGTGGGTTTTGGGGTTGCCGGGGCTCAGGGGAGTGGGTTTTGGGGGTCCCGGGGTGTGGGGAGAGGGTTTGGGGGTCCCGGGGTGTGGGGAACGGGTTTTGGGGGTCCTGGGGCTCAGGGGAATGGGTTTGGGGTCCCGGGGCTCAGGGGAGTGGGTTTGGGGGTCTTGGGGCTCAGGGGAGCAGGTTTGGGGGCCTCAGGGTGTGAGGAGAGGGTTTTGGGTGTCCCAGGGCTCAGTGGAGCGGGTTTGGAGGTCCTCGGGGTGTGAGGAGCAGGTTTGGGGCTCAGGGGAGTGGGTTTGGGGGTCCCAGGGCTCAGGGGAATGGGTTTTGGGGGTCCTGGGGCTCAGGGGAGCGGGTTTTGGGGTCCCAGGGTGTGGGGATTGGGTTTTGGGGGTCCCGGGGCTCAGGGGAGCAGGTTTGGGGGTCTCAGGGCTCAGGGGAGCAGCAGCAGTGCCTCTGCCCCACCCCTGCCCAGCATCATTTGGGTTCCAGAGGGGGTTGGTACCCCAAGGGGGGGAAAAAGGGGGTTTTAGCTCCAGAGGGGGCACAAAGGGGGTTGTTACCCCAGTCATGGGAGCACATCCATGGATCAACCCCGGGAACTTCCTGACATTCAGCTCAATCCACGCATCCCCTGGGTTAGAACAGCACTGCTTTTGCCATATCCAGGGCATTCCCAGACTGTTTCCATCCTGCTGTGCCCAGTCTCTGCTCAACACCAGGCTGAGCCCGTGCTCCTGCAACACCCAAAACTCCAAATCTTTCACCCAAAACGTCAGCCTTTCTGCACAGTATTTATTTATACACAAAACCAGTGCGTTTTGATCACATACAAGTTTTGATCCTGCAAACTCAGATTTATATAGTTTTATTTTTTACAAAAAATACATTTTAACAAGTAAATAAAAGCCATTTCCATTAGTCCACCCTTCTCCAAAGTGTAAATGTACATTGTAAATTTTTCCATTTTTAAGACAGACTTGTGCTGTATCTTGCCAGTTCTCTACAAGAAATTCAGCCAGAGTCTGGTGAAACAGAATAAATAATGACAACGAAATGGAAAACTACACACCAAGGAACGGAAAATAGACACTTTTAAAAAGTCCTCCCTAGTTCTGGTACAGCCACCCATTCACAAACCAAACCCTCCCTTTCTGCTTCCTAAAGTACAACAGTCCTGCTCTGCCCTTCTTGGCCTATTTGAACAGAGATCTTAAAAGTGAGACACTGGAAAGGAACCCCCTGAACTGCAGCTCCAGGGAACATCAGCTGAGGAACTCAGGACAGGAGCAGTGCCAAGGCCAGAAATGTTGGCTTCAGGAAAAAAGACACTTCCCTAGGAATTCACATCTTGAACACTTGATTTTTTTTTCTCTTCTTTCGATTTAGTTTTTATATTTCAGAGCAAGAACCCTTTTTCTTGAATAGCTGTTTCATAGAATCACAGAATCAGCTGGGTTGGAAGTGACCTCAGAGATCATCAAGTCCAACCCTTGATCCAACCCCGCTGTGGTTCCCAGCCCATGGCACTGAGGCCACATCCAGTCTGTCCTTAAACATCTCCAGGGATGGAGAATCCACCACTTCCCTGGGCAGCCCATTCCAATGCCTGATTACCCTTTATGTAAAGAATGTGAGGGACAAATCCCAGCACAGAGTCCAAGGTGCACTTGCTGTCTTTGCCACCCCTTTGCTCATTGCCGATGCCTTGGGAAGAAAACCCTGGAAGTGGCTGGGAATGCTGTCCCCACTGGAACAGCCATTGCTCTCGGGACCCTTTCTTCCAGGAGGTTTACCCAGGACCGTGGAAAAATGGGAACATTTAGAGCACAGAACTCTGAAAGGGGAGATGTGGCAAAGAGGGACTCCCTTACCTCACCTATAATCCAAGAGGTCTAAACCAGTGACATTTGGATGTTTTTTCAGCTCTGGCTCACTCTGTAGTTCACCTCACAGAGAAGGAAACATCCCTCCTTTTCCAAGGGCTCCCATTCAACCAGTTCATCACCAGTTTTTCAGGATAAAACCCTTAAGGAATCGCTCCTCTTTTGGTACTAAACCACAAATATCACCCAGATGGCAACGTTTTCACCCGCTACTTACATTTCTCTCCCATGAAAGCATCAGCCAACATTGCTGGGAGCAATGGAACAATCCTGTGGGATACAACAGCTCTGCCTGGGAAGGACATCAAGGAAGTTCTTTTTTGCATCTCTAAGATATTCCACTACTGACACTTTAGTAGAGGAAATAATCACAAGTATTAATTAATGCTCACGGAAGAGCCAAAGTGAACGAAAAAGCTTCGGTAGAAAAGTATTAAGATTCCTAATCGTATAAACATTTGCAAATTTAATTACAAATACGTTTCAAAAGCAAAACCCTTAACTCAGTACATGGGGGCTGGTCAATATGGACTCCTGTTCCTTCAGGAGGGAGCGAAGGGAACACCCACTGCACCTGTGGGAACATCGAAACGTGCCCAGTCCATACACTCAAGAGATAAAACTGGAGACCAGGGGAACAGGCATTATATACATTTTGGAACCTCCAGGAAGGTTATGATGGAAGATCAACTAAAACTCTGCTGAAAGAGGAAGATATTAAGTACTACTGATTTCATGCATTTGTTCTACGACCTGCCCTAGGATTTCATCCACGACATCAATGTCATAATTGACTTGCTGCAGGTCCAGGTCAGGCAGCATCGTGGCCAGAAGTTGTCCAACGTTCACTCGCAGAGAGCGGAGTTTCAGGCTGGGGAGAAAGAATTCCAGAGGATTAGATGGGAGTTCTGTGTTCAAACACAGAGTTAGTTCTTTATCTGACAGAGCTGGACTGGAAAGGCTCTGGGTGTGACTCCCACAAACCAACACAAAACTGATGCAGTTCAAACTGCACAGGAGTTAAGAGGTCCAGTCCAGGCAAAGTGCTTTGCCTTTTCCTTTCTTTCCTGGATGTCCCTGCTCTCTCCTATTCCCGATCCAATTCCTTCCAAATGAGCCATCCCTTCTCTCCAAAGTTTCCTTGCACCCTCAGATCCTTTAGCACCTCCAGGAACCAGTTTTCACAGTGCTGTCATATCCCAACCAACTGGTGGGGAAGTTACTTCCAACTCCTGGAACACCAAACACATTTCAGGTGCTGGAAGGAAAAATAAAAATGAAATGCTGCTGGCAGATAATTTTTCCTGGGGGTAAATCTCTTCTTGGAGATTGAAAGGGGGCTCTGGAAATTCTCCAGCTCATTCTCTACCCCCCCTGCCAAACATTCAGAGCAGGGCTAACTCAGAGCAGGGTGCTCAGGGCCTTGAGAATGTCCTGAGGTGGAGATTCCACAGCTTCCCCATGTCCTTTTTCCAGGCCTTGACTACCCTCCCTACCCTCCCTGTGAAAGCTTTTTCTCTCTAATACTTCAGCAGGAATTCCCTGGCTGCAGTTTGTGGTTGGTGCCTCTCATCCCATCCCTGTGCTCACGAGAAGCTTCATCCCTACCTGCTCTCACTGGGCTGCAGGAGAGAGCAACAGGATTCCAAGAGATCCCACCCTTTGTGAGGCTCTTTCCCTCAGCTTCCCCTTCTCTCTCAGGTGCTTTGGGCCCTTCTCACCTTGGTGGCCCTTCAGCAGCCCTGCTCCTCTCTGCCAGTGTCACTCCAGGGTGCCCAGAAGTGGGCACCGTTTGGTGTCTCAGAGCCCAGGAACAGCGAGGAATCCCTTCCCCACCTGCTGCCTGGACTCTGGCCAGCACAGCCCAGTAGGCACTGGTTTCTCCCACCACAAGAGTGCACTGCTGACTCACATTCCACTCCCACTGCCCCAGCACCACAGGGCATCTCCTCCCAAGCTGCTTCCCTAGGAATGGGCTCCAGCTTGTTCACTGGCATGGACTTTGCAGGTGCCTTGGTTGAATTTTCAGGTGGGTTTTTTTCAGCCCGTTTTTCCTGTTTCTCAAGGTCCCTCAGCAGCAGCTCTGCCCTCCTGAGTTCTCTCCAATTTGATGGCAGTGTGAATTTATTGAGTTCATTTTGCTCTGTCAGACAGACCATTGATCCCAGAATCATCAGGGTGGGAAGAGACCTGCAGGGTCATCCAGTCCCACCCCAGCACCACCAAATCACTCCTAATCCATGTCCCCAGGGGCCACATCCAGACACCTCTGGAACACTCCCAGACACAGGGACTCCACCATCTCCCTGGGACACTTATTCCAAGGCCTGAACACTCCTGCAGGGAGAAAGTTTTTTCTGATCTCCAATCTGACCCTGCCCTGGTGCAGTTTGAGGCCATTTCCTCTCCTCCTTTCCCTCGGGACGTGGCAGCAGAGCCCGACCCCCCCTCCCTGCCCCCTCCTGTCAGGGAGTTGGGGAGAGCAATGAGGTCCCCCCTGAGCCTCCTTTTCTCCAGGCTGAGCCTCCTCAGCTCCCTCAGCTGCTCCTGCTGCTCCAGCCCTTTCCCCAGCTCTGCTCCCTTCCTTGGACACGCCCCAGCCCCTCAATGTCCTTTTGGAAGTGAGGGCCCAGAACTGGACACAGGACTTGAGGTGCAAAGGCATTAACCACTCCTGGCCTTGCTCTTGATCCACACTCTGCCCTCAGTCACTCCAAGAACTGGTTGTTCTTAATCCCTTTGACTACAATGGGGCTGCAGGTGCCTTCCAGGTGGATTTGTTCCACGGTGTTCCCTGGGACTGAGGCTACAGTGACCAGGCTGGAGCTTTGCCTGTGCCTAAATCTGGGCATAACAACTGCCTTTTTCCAGGCATCAGGAATGCCAACTGCCACAACCTTTTGGAGAGACTGCAAGGCCAACTCTCCCTCCCTGGGCCAGCTCCTTCTGATGCCTCTCATCTGGTCCCATGGAGGAATTTGTTTAAATGGTCCCTTAATTCAGTCACTTCACCCCTTAGATCATCTCCTGGCTCAGGGCCTTCAGCTCATCCCTGCTTCCATGTGCTCTGTGTCCTCTGTGTGTGTGCAGTTCCTATTTACCAAGAGCTGCCAGCTCTCTATTTGTAAGTTTAAACCCTGCTTTAGTTCAAAGCTACACTCTGGACACAACCCAATTCCACAGGACTGGCCTGCAGCAAGGAGTTCTCCCAGGAAAGTTAAATTTCAAACCCAAAGACTCTTTTCAGTCCAGTACTGTTGCTTCAATAAAGAAAAACAGACTCTACAAGTGAAGTACAATACACAGCATAAGCTAAACATCACCCTCTTCCCTGCCTCCCTTTTCTCTCCTTGGTCTGCAAGTCATGTCTAGAAATTACAAAACATTTTTGATATTTTAAGAAGTATTCAGTGTGGCATTTCTACTGTGCCAACCCTGCTCACACAAACACACAAACCATAAGTTACAGAAACCACTTGATAAAAAAAACCCCATTACTGAGTTCGGAGTCACACGAGGCAGCAGGAAAGAATTCCAAACATCACATTTTATTATACAATTATCAAACATAACCTTCATCAAAACGTTTCAGATACAATCAAACAGCCAAAGGAAAAAAAAAAAAATCTTCCTTGAAATATCATCTAGAAAGAACAAAACTGATACCTTTCTCCATCAGAAAAATTTACAGTCTCTTCTACATTACTGGTGGTAGAACCATTTGCATGTGCAACTGCTTGTGGAATTGAAGCTTTCAGCTGGGCGAGTTCTGCCTTGAGTTCTTCACACTGACAGGCCATTTGGTTTTTTTCCACTTCTAGTAGTTCAATCTGGCAACAAAAAAGAAAAGAAAAAGCTCTAAAACCCGTACAGCACGTTGTGCATTAGAGCTGCTACGAAACAGGCAGTAAAGCCCAGAGATAGCAGAATGTTTTAACCACATACCTCACTTTTGTACCTGTCCCTCTCGATGCTGCACTTGTCCAGCTGCCTGAACACATTGTCCAGCTGCACGGCCATTTCCTCCACCTCACTCCTGCTCTCCCCATCAGCACATTTGCTGCACTCAGTTTTTAGGTTCTGCAGGGTATTGCACTGCTCCTGCAGCTTTGCTACTTCTCCCAAGGCCTGCTCGTAGAGAACAGTCACTTCTGCCAAGCTCCTCCCGTTGGCACTTTCCTCCTCACCCGAGGGAACTGTCTCTGTTGACTGGTGGCACATTTCCTTCTTTACATACTTATTATTCATTTCCAAAAGCCTCTCCTCCAGTGTTTCTACCTGTTTGGTCAATGCCTCGCATTTGTTTTGGTACATTTCCTTCTCTCTGTGTAACAACTGCAGCTGATTTCTCAGTTCATTTTCAGTCTCTGCAGGTGTCTCGGGAACACCGTTCACCTTGTGCCGCTCGGTTTCCACCCCTGCCCCGGGAATTTCGACTGGGATTTCATCTTCCACCTCCTCCTTTTTAACCACCAGGCCTGGCAGCTCTGTCTGTGTGGCTGAGCTCAGCTGTTCGCTCCTGGCTTCCGAAGTGGTCGCAGTGCAAAGCTCTCCGACCTCGCGGGTCTCCTTCTGCTTCTCCTCTTGATCCAGATTGATGCGCTCGGTTTTGACCGCGGGAGCATCAGGATCCGCTGAAGGCTTTGGAGTGCTGCTCTCCTCTAAGATGATGACATCTTCATCATCATCATCATCACCACCCTCACCCTCATCGTGGTGGTTGGCTGCTCTGTCACTCAGCCGGGGTGTCTTCAAGGACACGGGTGTCGCACAACTCTGCGCCCTCCGCTTGAGGCTGACAAGGGAAACGTTGAACTGATCATTGAACCGCACAAATATTTGTTTCAAACCACACCTGGTGTTTCTCTGAGCACGGTTAAAAACTCCATAACTGCAAAGGGATGTCCCCCTGCAGGGGATTTTAAGATGTGCAAAGCCAGAGTGAATCCCTTCCCTGTAAAAACAAGGGCCTGACACCCCCACGCTGAGTCACCACCTTCACACGCTGGTGTGAAACGACTCAGTATTTCCAGGAACATCCCCACACCCCCGTTCCTTAAGCAGCAGAGCTTAAGGAAAACACCCTGTGGAGTGTTATTAATTTTAGAAAGACAGAGGAATCTACTTTGTCCAGGTGCACTAACCTGCTGTCAGCATCTGGATGGAGGGAAGTGACTGATTTGATTAAAATAGGCAGAGATCTTCTGATAGGAGCATCTGATGATTTTGGTAAAAGCAACCTTGGAACAGCTTCCTTTCCACTCACAGCTGTGAATGTTTTGAAGTCTTTACTTGAAGAAACAGATGTTTTTAAAAATATTTCATTATTGATCTATAAGATAACATAAGTTAAGAATGAAAATAAACAGATATTAGTAGGTTCTTCAGAATAGACTTAAGTTCTCCTAATTATACACCAACACCTAAAATTCTGACTGACATTTATGTATTACAAGGATCTCCTTGAACCCAGGCTCAGGATTTTGCAGTAAGGAAGCCTAACTAGACTCCACATTGCAAATCCCAGTTTTCCCAGTTCAGAGTCCTGTGCAGAATCCCAGACAAGAGCTTTTCCCAAGCTGTAGCTCTGCCTGAAGTCTGCCCATCACACACAAACCACAGGACAGACATCCCTGCTAAAGAAGCTGCTCATAATTAACTCAGTTTGTCCAAAATGAACAATACTTTACTTCTAGAAATTACTTGTGTTTCTGGGGAGATGTAATGGCAGAAAAACTAACACAGTGAAGTTAAAACAGCCCATGTGACATCTCTTCTCCAGAAATGAAGCGGTCTTAGGTCAGCACTTTACTCTGGATGCAACCTGAGCTAAATCACACTCATGAAAATTTAATTCTGGGTTGCAATCTACACGTTCTCATCACTCAACCACACTGGTTTGCATCTGCATTTAATCTGAATTTGAGTTCCTCCTTGCACAGGTGTAGCTGCTACACCCCTGTCCACCCCCTGCCCCACTTTTAAGGGCATCTTTGCTTTCATATCCCCAACACATCCCTCTACACAAAATCCCCTTCAACATTGAGGTGCCATGTCATAAATCCAGCTATGAGTGACTGACATCTTTTCTACACTGCTTGGTGAGAGGCCTTTTGCCCCCCTCAAACTCCTTCCTCTTTCCAGTGCTGGATTTTCCATCATGGGACAGCAGAGATGGGGCATTTGGGGTTTACTCATGGTGAGCAAATCCTGTGCAGCAGAACAGGATGTTAAACCAGACACTTCTCCCCAGGGCAGTTTCCAGGCAGCTTCAGGAGTTACCTGGTGGCTGTAATCCAGTCTCTTCCTCAGTTTTTCCCTGTCTCTGCACAGCAACAAGGAAAAAAAAAATATAAATTAAGAGCTTAGACTCAAACACTTCGCTCATTATAAACCCAAACCAACCCCCACATTTAAAAGCAAACACAATACTAATTATCTCAGCTAGATACAGTACAGCTCTAATTAAATATTGTTTACTGAATTAAATTCTTCTGCATGAACCTAGTTCTTATAGCCTGAAGTTGGCTTAACTTCAAACAAGTTCCCTCTCAGATAAAGATTTATTTAAAAAAAATGGAAAAAAAAATCCCGAACTCCCAACTCTAAGATATAAGCCAGCATTAAAATTACTCAAATCAGGATTTTTTCCCCACACACCTTAGCCAAGAATCCTCTTAAACAAAGAAATTGAGATATTCAGCTGCTTCAATGTGGACCTTGAAAGTATCAGCTACACAGACAAGGTCTCCAGCCAGCCCTCAGATTTTGCTTCTGTAACATCCCAAACTATTCCCACACTGCTAATTCCTATGGAATTAGCATTTCCTATGGAATTCCTCAGAGCTGGACTTGAGCCCCAGTTGCTGCACTGCTCTCCTGAGCAGTTTACAGTGTTGAGACCTTGGAAGAAAGTCTCCAGAACTCACTTTTTCTTGTACGTTTTCTCGTAGGTCGGGTGTATCAAATCGTCGTCTTCCGGCTCCTCGGGCACGTTACAATTCCTGAGTTAAGGAAGGGGAGGAGGAAAAAAAAAAAACCCAAAACACACAAGAGCTTAACATCAGGTGATAAACCAAGAGCAGGGTGTAGGCAGTGCCTGGAATGTGGCCTTACCGGAACTGCGGGTCAGGGTTCAGGGAGCAGTACCACTTCTCCGGCAAGTGCTCGATTCCGTCCGGGAGCTTCCGCCACTTCAGGCACGCGTCGCACTGCACCCACGTCTGGTCTGGCTGCTTTCTGGGAGGGAAGAAGGAAAGGTTCACCCTCAGTGAGTGTAAAACAACAACACCACCAGCGTGTAAAGCTCTTGGCTGGTGCAGCGGTTGGTACTCACTGGATCTCCTCAACTGGCGGAGCCAAGGGATATTCCTCGTTCTTCTTCCTCTTCATCTCATTCCAGTAATCGTTGAGCTTCTCTCCCAGTGCTGCTATTGTGAGTCTAAAAGGACAAGATTTTAAAGGACCACCTTAAATAAGCCAATTCCAGCACAGAAAGAACCTTTAGAAACTCCAGTGACAGAAGTGGAAGAACGCTCCGATATTTCTACTCACACCACCATGCAAAAAACACTCAAAAGGCTTTTTCTTGGATCTTCTTTTTTTATTATTTCTTTCAGAAAGCCTTATAAAAGCTTTTTGCTTTCAGAAGGCTGTAGAAACGAGAAATTGTGTGAAATCGTGTTTGTCAGCAAAGAAATTACTGGAAATGCACGTTGGAGAACAAAGACTGAAATCCCGAGTGTTGGATTCTGAAATGCTGATCGTGGACAGGGCACACCCTGAAGGTGCCTCACCAGTTCAGCCCCAATTAGGGAAGAAAAAAAGAGTCCAAACCCACCAGCCAAGGCAGCCCCTTGCCCTGGGTTTGGCTGATTTTGTCCCTCCCTGAACTGCAAGGGCAGGAGCACTTGGAGCTCCAGGGAGATGGCAAAGCCGGGCTCAGGGCAGGGCGGGCTCAAGTGTCCCCGCTGCTCAAAGGAACAGCCCAGTCTCAGCCAGGGGCATTTGGGGCTGGATTTGGTTCCTGCTCAGGGCTCCTGGTGCAGCTCAGTGAGCACCAGAGCTGGCACAGCCAGCAGGGAGAGGGGAGGGAGAACAAGCAGCCCCACGGGTGAGGGGCAGGTCAAGGCTGCCCCTCGTCAGGGGGTGGAATTCACCTCCCAGGAACAAAGGGCTGAGGAACCAAGTCAGTCCCTCCCTGCCTGGCTTCTTCCAACGCCTGCACCCCCCAGGGCTGCAGGACACCAGAGTGTGTGCAGAGAACTAGGCTGGCCCAGAGGGCTGGGATCCAGATCAGCTCTGAAGCCAAGCCATGGATTTCTGGGCCGGGCCAAGGAAGCGGCACAAGGGCAGAAAGGAGCAGCCGTGCAGGGATGGGATCCCATCCCTCTGTGGGGAGGCAAGAGGTGCAGGACACCCCACAGCCACCATGAAATGACAGCAACAGGTCTGTGTTTCTGTTTTGGCCTGAAAAGCTCTCTTTTGAAAGCCTGGAGCACTCCTGGCAGGAAAAACCTTTGGAGAAGCCCTTGCAAGTGTGGTATCCCTGTGCCCACATGACAAGTGTGGGGGAAGATGGCTGGGGGGGGGAAACCAGAGAAAAGGGGGAAGTTACATTCCCATGGAAACAGAAGGTGGAACAGTACTGAAGTTACAGGGGGGTGCTCAGCCATTGGAATGGGCTGCCCAGGGAAGGGGTGGATTCTCTGTCCCTGGAGATTTTTAAAAAGAGACTGGATGTGGCATCAGTGCCATGGGCTGGGAACCACAGTGGGGTTGGATCAAGGGGTTGGACTTGATGATCTCAGAGGTCCCTTCCAACCCAGCTGATTCTGGGATTCTATGAAATGCAGTTGCTGCTTCCTGCATGGAATGTGGTCGGTACACAGGGAACATATTCCATGATGATTCCTCACACAACAGAACACACTCTCCACATTTTATTGACTGTATGTGGAAGAGCAAAGTGAAAGAACTGTCCACAGTTAGTGACAAAGGGATGCAGGGCTGGAGTCACTGCAGCTCCAGCTCAATGTACAGAGAGAATCAAGGGAGTTAAGGATGGGGAGTGAAACAGAGCAAGGTTTTAAAGGATTAACTAGGACAGGGTTGGTACCAGGCTCTGGGAGAAGCTCTGCTTATGCTGAAATACAACAGAGACGGCTTGTTCTGTTCTGCTGACTGTGCTGAAGTAAGAGATAGCAGAAATGTCATAAATAAAGATAAGGTGGGCATCTGAAGGAGATAAGAAGGGCATGAGTCAGGGCAGTTTTGCAAGCTCCAGAAATTAGGTCAGTGAACAAAGAAAGCTGAAAAGTTCAAGCGAGGAAGAAGAGAAGAAATGACCACCCGAAAATCTTGCCAGAAGTCGATTCTAGAAGACTCCGCCTCAACTCTGCCTGTTATGAATATGATAATTAGACGTAAAAATCAAATTAATATGTATGTGAAGATGTTGTAACTTCTCATGGAAACTGTATAAATTACCTGGCTTTTCACTGAGAACCTGGGAGCTGGTTTGTCTGGTGCTAACTGGCTAGGCCCCCAGTGTTGCACAAAATAAATACCTTTGCTGCTTAAAGACAAAAATTCATCTCTGAGCAGTTATTCTGTGCCCTTTTTGGCATCAATTCCTCACACAACACAAGACACTCTCCACATTTTATTGACTGTATATGGAAGAGCACAGTGAGAGAACTGTACACAGTCAGTGACAAAGGGATGCAGGGCTGGAGTCACTGCAGCTCCAGCTCGATGTACAGAGAGAATCAAGGGAGTTCAGGATGGGGAGAAGTTTGGGAAGACTCCACAGTAACTTCTGGGCTCTGCTGGCAGACTGAACCTGTCCTCTCCCAGAGCAACACCCATTGGGAAAGAACCCAAATCCATGTGTGCTGAAGGATTATCTCCAGCTTTAGTCAGCAGGTCAGTATCCTAAATTTCCAAATCCACATGAAAAGGAAGTGTGGGAAGAGAGTGTCTCCTCCTCTACGGGCACGTGGTCAAAGCAGCCCCAAAAGGAGCAGAGAGACAAACCTGACTGCTGGGGCAGGAAGTGCCAGGAACCAGCCTGGTCAGTCCCACTGACTGCTAGGGATATGTGGAGTGGGAAAAGTTGGGAAGATGAGGAAAAGGAAGGAGATAAACCCAGAGGGTCATCAAAGCTGACCAATTAGTGTTAACAATAAGCAGAACCAAACCTGCTCAGTCACACTGATTGACTAATTATCAAGAAACTGCTGGAAAGCCAGGATTTTGCAACTGCTAAGGATGCAAAACCTGAGGGTCTGGGATGTCTGGAAAGGGTCAGGGGAACTCTGCCAACTGCTGAGAACACGTGCAGGGGGAAGGAGGAACAGGGAGGAAGGAGGAGGTACACAAGGAAAAGGGATAAAAGGAGCTGGTTGAATGTAAACCACGTTTGCTCAGTACCCACGAGCTTTCATTCTTCCTATTTAGAGAAGAAACAGCTTTTATCATCAACTATTTCACAGTGAACAGCACTGGTGGATGGGAAAACCAGACAAAAATACCTGTATTCATTTGTGTAGTCGAAATCTTGTTTGTTGTGGGTTGGTTTGAGGAAGTTGCACTCAATAATCCCAACGACACCGACCCCCATGTTGTTTGCCTGCAAGAAATCAAGGTCTGTCAGGAAAACCCCCACACATTCCAGGCCAATACTGCAGGAGTTTGTCAGAGGTAATTATTAACTAGAGATACAATAGATAAAAAAAGAATTTTCTGGCTCATGATTCCTCTCCAAAGAGAAAATCTTGATATAAACCCTCAAATAATAATAAAAAAAAAAAAATCCTCTGTTCCACCCCTCTTTTTGTCCTGAGATATGCTCAGACCAATATTTTGGGTATCAAACAGCCTCAAACCCAAACATTAAATCAAGTGCATACAATTTAATACCATTTTTAACAGCTGCACACACTAGAAAAGGTGGTTTTATGAAGGACACATCAATATCCTCGTTTCCATCTGTACCCTTTGTTAAAATGAGCGTTGGAGTGACAATTATTCCTCAAGATGTTAAAATATTTTGGAGCCTTGATTTCTTACCTTCAGCTGGCAGCCAACTCTTTCATAAGCTTTGATGAGCCTGTTTTTGTGGTACATCATTATTCCATAATGATCTTTGTTTCTGCAGTTAAATCCAAATGTAATTCTTACCGTTTTGGCCTTTGACCAGATATTAAGGAAAAAAAAAAATCTGTTTAATCTCATGTAACATAAAAAACCAGAGTTACTCTGAGTGCTCATTCTGGGTCCTGGAACTTTAGGTTAATTCCCTCAGTCTGTCTTTACCAAAAAAAAAACAAACAAACAAAACCCAAACAAAAATACCACAAAGGATACATTCAGAAATTTGGGCCTGTATATGTCACGCTCAATGAAGGCCAAGCTTTTGGAAACCAGCTGTGTTTTCACTTTCTGTCCTCTCAGGATGATCTGCATGGTTGGCTTCAGGTACAAAATACTGCAGTAAGCCTGCAAAACACACATGACATTAAAATCAAAAGCATAAACCCTGTGGTTTCCAAAAATAAAGCCAGTTTTAACCGATCTCATACGCACTCGCAGGGAGTAGTCGCTTTCTGGAACAATCTGGTCCAGTCTCTCCTGTTTTTTATATCCTCTTTTGCCCGTTTCATCCAAGTCTTCTGGAATTCTGATGTCATACTTATCCTTGTCAAAGTCAAACTCTGGTTTTTCATTTTTATCTCTAAGAAATAAGATTTGAAAAATGCACTAATTACGGGGAGCAAAAGGTAAGATGTGGTGGTGGGTATCCCAAAAGTGCAAAGAAAAAAGGGGAATTCCTCTGATCCACAGTGGTTTTCCTCACAGATTTACTAAAAGTCACAAAGTTCACCTGTTCCTTTCTGATATCCAATACAAGTGAAGTGACAATGAATTATAACTTAACTCTAAACAGGGAACT
Source organism: Chiroxiphia lanceolata (assembly GCF_009829145.1). NCBI lineage: Eukaryota > Metazoa > Chordata > Aves > Passeriformes > Pipridae > Chiroxiphia > Chiroxiphia lanceolata. Next base: position 2,091,514 of record NC_045638.1, on the reverse strand, counting down.
GCCACTGCTACAACTGTTTAAAAATATATAAAAGCATCAACATACAAGTCAAGGCCAGAAAATGCTGGAAACAATCCCACAGAGGCAAGTGGATAAGTAAGATAAATCCACACAACTATTTACTTGCTCAGATTGCTGGTTTATTTTATGATAAAACAATTAAGAAGTTTAGAGAGGTCCAGATCCCTATAGAAGGACACTGTTGGCTCTGAGCTTCAAAATATCCACTGTTATTTGCCTGTACAGTCAAGTATTTTGTGTCTGGATTTCTGCATTCACAATTTCAGAGGTCTGAGGGAACAGATCTGTAATTTATCTATTTCAACTTTCCTTCTGGCAAAAGCAACAGTACCATGGCCCTTCATGCCAGCTGGAGTCCAGTTTCCCAGTTAGTTTCCCTCAGCCTTACTCCACCAAAAACCAACCCCAAATATCCAGTTATTTAATATAATATCCAGCCATTCCACTAAAAACCAAACCCCTCTGTATGTTTGCACCCACTGAAAGAAAATGCAAAGCAAATGAGAGACACGAGAGGCTGGGCTGCATCTTACTTTCTAAGATTCCAAATGATAATCCTGGTTCCCTTTTTCCCCATGATGGCGTCGAGCTCTGCCAGCAGCTTCTCCTCAGTGGAAAACAAGGAATGTGTCAAGATGGCCTTCAGGCTGTTCTTGGATTCTGCTGGGTCGCTGATCTGTCGTGGGCACTGAGTCAAGGACAGTGGCTTGGAGCGAATTCCAGCTCTCGGAACATCGGGAAACTTCCGCGCTCGCTTCCCGGCTTCTCATTCCCGATTCCAAGAGCTCAAACTCAACAGCATGATGCTGTTAAGCCAGCAATTCTTTTGCGGCAGTGCTGGGGACAGCTCCTCCACGAACAAGGATTTCCTGAGCTTTTATACACTTGAACTCCTCAAGCCCCTCCTGGACATTTCATTGTTACAAGGCATCCACATTAATCTTCAGTTAAAGGGAACTTAAACTTCTTTTACTTAAATAGTCTTTGAAACAGTTACAAGACATCAACATCAGTCTTAGTTAAACTTCTGCTTAAACAATCTTTGATTAATTCAGCTTTCTAGAGTGTATTTTCATATCTCATTGGGGCAGGATTCATCATCCATCTCTGGTTAAAGATTAGACTCAGACTACTTTCACTTAAACCATTTTCTCTTGATTTAGCTCTCTACAGTGTAATGGTTTCCAAAACTAATTCAAACTACAGCTGCACGGGTTGCTGACTTTTTAATTCTTACTTTCCACTTTTTTTTAGCAGTGTTTAGGAAAGGGTTTCGAAGTTACAAAGTTTAAGCAGTCAGGGTAAACTATAAGACTTTAAAGATTCTTAGGTTATCACTGGGATCATCACACCACAACCTCTTTGATTCCACACCTCACGAATCCCATCTCCCAGTCCATAAAACTAGACCTCCTGCAGGGATATCACACCCCCTCCCCCCCCCCCCCCAGAACCTGCTGGAAGGATATGCTGGCTGGTGAAGGTGACGATGGGCACCATGACGTGCTCTGCCTTGGTGACCTCCAGGAAGGTCTGGGACAGGAGCCCCACGCTCATGGTGTCGCCGTTCTTGGTGAAGACGATGGCGTCCTTGCCCAGCCGCATGGAGCCCGACTTGAAGCCGTTCCCGTACAACCCCACCGGCACCCGCCCGTTCATCACCGACTTCTCGCTGAAGCCGAAGCTGCGAACGCAGGAAAACGTGGGAAGGGCGGGAAAAATCCCTGCGGAACTTGACACCCCCGACCCGCCGGACTCGACGGATGTCCTGGTCAGAACAGCTGGGACCAGCTCATCACTGGATGGGTGCAACCCAAAACTGTGCATTCTAGAGCCTTCCATGCCATTGCCCAGAAACTGTTGTCAACAGACCATTTGCACCCTCTGCCCAGAGCACTCCTGACTCCTCAGGTTATAAACTGGGTGTTCAGAGGCCTGTGAGATAGGAGGGTGCTCCTGTCCTCATACCCTTTGTGGAACTCCCCGCCCTGAGGGAGGCACTGGGCATTCCTGCCTGAACTGGAGGATATGTAATCTTGGGGTCTTGGGACTTTTTTAACCACTCGTGGGATCCAGAGGAAAGACTGCAGATCACCACTCTCGACCAGATTGCAACCACCACTCTCGACCAGACTGCAACCACCACTCTTGACCAGACTGCAACCACCACTCTTGACCAGACTGCAACCACCACTCTTGACCAGACTGCAACCACCACTCTTGACCAGACTGCAACCACCACTCTTGACCAGACTGCACCACCACTCTCAACCAGACTGAGACCACCACCCCTGACCAGAGTGCACCACCACTCTCACCAACAGGTTTTCCCCTCTCCCTTTCCTTTGGACTCAGGGGGCCCAACAAACACCACTGTGTTCATGCCCCAGGGTGCTGGGTTATACATTTGGGTTTTGTGGGTTAAACCCAATTGTTTGTCTGTATAATCTGTATTTATTGTATTATTTTATTAAATTGTTATTCTGACTTACAATCTCTCTTTTGGGTTGGGTTCATTTCCCCTGCTGGTTTGCCTTTAAACCAGCACAATGAATTAGGCTTAACACAATGAGTTTGTCTCTTGTTTTAGGGATCAGGGACTCCTTTTAGGGATCAGGGACTCCTTTTAGGGATCAGGGACTCCTTTTAGGGATCAGGGACTCCTTTTAGGGATCAGGGACTCCTCTACAATTAAACAACAGACAGGGAAAAAAATCCTGGAAGTCACACCACAGGAAAATCTGCTTCTATCTTTTAAGCATGGAACAGAAATATCATCTGCCTGGAATTAAGTGTAAGCATTCTCATGGGATTCTAATAATTAACTTCACAATAAACACTAAGAAAAGCCCCTAAACCTCTTTTTTTTCCCCCTCTACTTGCTAGAAAATGTTTGATCCTCGAGTTTCTCATCTGTAAGTACACTTAAAATAAACCAGGAAACTGCATATGGAACATGGAATTTAGCAAGCTGTTAATGATGGTACCTAACACAAAAATAACTGTTTGAATCCAACCTTGCTCAAGTTGAAATCTGCAGGCAGAGCAATATTTTAAAGGATTTATATTTCTCCCTAAAGGAGAAGTTGGACAGAAACCTCTTTATTAACTGTAGAAATAAAAGATCAGTCCAGACCCTACAGAGTATTTAAAGATAAATAGACAAGTCACATTATCATTCATTAAATTATCCACCAGACCTTCTGTTATTAATATTCCAAAGGGGCTTGAGCTGAATCTCCCTTTTTTCTTGTTTGCTAAACAAAAGTAAAGATAATAATAACATTAATAATTCTCTTTATCTCCACTAATGGGCCCTACAGAGAGGTTGCACAGTGTGTGGGAAGTTAAAGGGGAAGGCTGAGAGAAAGGATCAAAGGAAATTAGGAGATCAAAGTTCTGTGACAAAGTTGTGTGGAAGTTTCTGTAGCATTTGTAGGTTCTGGAGTCTCACTTGGATAATCACTGCCCTTCAGAAATGTTGAGTTTCTGACCCAAAGGAGTGAGTTACATCTGAGAAAAAGGAATAAGCTGATCACTAACAGAACTAGGAGCTGGAATTCCTACAGAAAGGGGTTCTCCACCTTAGCATTTTGTGCAGCTTGTCCGAGTTCATCCCGTTCCCATTGTCAGTGAACGTCAGGCAGATGTTGTCGTTGATGACTGTCTTGTCAATCCAGATCTGCTTTGCATTTACATCAGGGTCATAGGCATTATCTGCAGGAAAAGGAGAGGAAAAAAGGCTGGGATACTAGAGGTAAAAATTAAACAGTCTGAGTGTGAACATATTTTGAAGTGCTTCAGCTGTCAGTGTTCTAAACTTACTTAAATCAAAACGTTACAGGGAAACAGCTGCATCCAAACCTGGTGAACCCCACCCAAAACCCAACACACAATTCCACAGAGATTACAGATGGTTATAAATTATGTCATTATAAAATATATTTTTATTATATAATACTTATTATATACTGTTACAAATTATTATTATTATTATCCCCAGGAACACAGAGGCAAAAAAACGTAGGTGGAGGCTCAGCCATGAGAATTGAAAATGAAACCAAGGCAAGTTTCTACTTCCATTTGCTGCCCCCAGAGCAGCTGGTGCAACATTTACTTTCTCCCAGCCATGGGGTGGCTCTCCCAGAGGGAATTACAAAGTGCTTCAGACTCAATTTTCTACTGACAGGATGGGAAAGAGCTGCCAGGAGCGAGCCAGAAACCGGGGCTGCACAAACCTTCCCTGGCAGCAAAGCAGCTCCAAATCTCACCTGCCCTGACACCACTTCCTGGCATTCCCCATCCCCTCATCCTGGAATTCCTGAGGGGGGAGAGCACAGGCAGAAGGAGGGGTGGGATGTGATGGCACAGCTGCCTCACTGCCTGTTTTGCAGGTTCAGCTGAGGGTTAATAAATAAATAAATAAACAAACAGCTCAAGCCCATAAAAAGCAACCACAGCTTGGGAGGGTCCTTCCCACAAACATTAAGTACCAATTGTATCCCCAGTGAAAAACTTCACAGAATATATTTCAGCATCAACAAAAGAGGACACTTCAGGTACAACTGACAGCTTGGAAGTATTTGGGGTGTTAAAAAAACTGAAATGACTTAACATATTGTTACCCCCAAACCAGCCAGTCCTTTCCAAGGCCACGTGGTTCTGGTTTCCTCCTCTGTGGCAGCTCTGGCCTTATCTGGGTAAAAAACTCCCATTTTCTTTTGTTAGGTTCATTTTCTCGAGAAGGGAAGGGAAGGAATGTGTGACCAGAGGAGTTGCTCCCTTTGGCAGCAGCAAACTCCCCAATAAACTTGGCAAGTCCTCCCAAGCCACACCTTTATTTTGAGGAGCCAGTTAAATAAGTCTGCTGCTCATTCCCTACCTGTGGAAAAGAGGAACACTGAAGGTATCCAGTTAACTGCTGCTACTCAAAATCAAAGGCAAGAAGATCACCAACACAGGAAAGAAAAAAGGCAACCTGAGTGTGCCAAAAAAATAAGCTGCAAGATTCTGAGTGGTGACAGGAGCAACTTCTTCCCCTCCCTACCTGAAGGAAAAAGGTTTTATGACAAGAAAAAGAAAATATTTCAAGCTCTTGGTCCACATACCTATGAGCTCTGCAATTGCACTGAAGGGCCAGGTGTGACTGGTGGAGTTGGTGTGCAAGAACTTGGGGCAAAGCTGAAAGAAATCACAGACAAGGGCATCAGTTTGTGCTCCCCAACCACACCGAGCCAGAAAACAGGTTAAATAAAGGAACCCTAAATGAAGCTGTTTTGTACAACACTACAAAAGGCTGTAATTTAATTTACTTTTGGGATGTTGGTGTATTAATATCTTTTCAAGGGATGGTTAACACAGCTCTTGGAGGTGACATTCAGCACAGTCTCACACCATCCTCTGAGAATGGGTTACGTTGTCATCCTATCAAAGTCTCTTTATCTTTTTAAAAATAACTATTGCTCTATAATGATGCCAGAGGTTACAGAAAACACCAAAGCCTCAGCAGCACATGCTCTCAGATGTTAAAAACTCATTTCTTAAGTCAGGACTATTAAAACTTGATCTGAACAACGAGCAGCACCCAACACCCTCCATGATTTACTGTCCCTGTCACGGCTCCCTTTGCCCACAGTGACCAAAACCACCTCTCAGACCCTCTCTCAGCACTTTGATCTCTTACATTTTACCCTCATTTATGATCAGGAGCAACCAAAGGCACAACTACAACTAGAACTGGATGAGAACATGCAAATAAAGTACCTGTTTACGGGATGTATCTTATAGATTTCAGTGACTAAAGCACTCCCAAGTGACTCAGGAAAGCTCAGATTTACACATATTCCCCTAGACCTGAAGACCAGGAAAAGCAGGACTAAATATCCATGGAAGTTAAGGACTTGTCCATGCAGTGTCTGGAGCAATTGTAACTGCTGCAACCAATGGCTGTGTTTGCATTATCTCTGAGGAAAGTGCAGTTACACTTTGACAAGGCCTTTAACACAAACCCACTGCAAGGATTTGCTTAAGCCCCACTGCCTGATGATGGCAGGAAAAGCAGCATCAGTAACACACCCCATTGAAAACAGTCCTGGTACCTCTGAGTTACATAAAAACAGACTATAATCCACGTTATTATATATATAAAATAGAAAAGTTATTTTTAAATACTGTGTACAGATCGATAATTCATAATTTTTACAGAACTAGTCACCGACAGCCACTTTTCTGTAGCTAACAAAGTCTAAATAAAACAAGTAAAAAATAAATAAAGCCTAAATAAAAGCAAGAGTGCTTCAAATCTCCAAGTTCATCTACCAGGGAAAAGGAATAATGCTAAAAGCAAATTGCAGAGCCACGAAGCAGGTTCCAGAGCAGGAGGAGGGTGAGAGCAGCCCTAGTTTTCAGATCAACATGAACTGCCAAGAAGTGTCACCCTGATCCCGAGGTCACAGGAGCACATGACACACTTCCAACTGCAACTTAATCCCTGCATTTCTCCACGGGAGCCAGAGCCCAAGTGAGAACAGACAGCACGTTCTTCCCCAGCCATCTGTGCTTCAGAACTCCAGTTTTACAAAACCTGCTCCGCTGAGCCCCAACAGAGACTTGCAAAAGAAAAATTCATGTCAGCTGTTAGTGGAAACCTCACATTTCAAAGGATCTTTGGAGTTCTTCCTCTGCCATTTCAGTGGATCCCAAGATCCCTGTGTTTATTCCCTGGCGGCATTTGCTCCTCTGTTTTATAAACTTCACGATTAAAACACACGAGAAACATGGTGGGGTTTGGTTTTTTTTTGCCTGAAATCCCTCCTTGTCAAAACAAACCCAGAGACACTGAAAACACCCCAACCCACCACAGGGACACACATCCAGGCATTTGGCAACTGCTGAAATCCTGGAAAACCCCAACCACACAGGAGGCAGACCGGGAATGTTGGCTTTACTGAAGCATCAGAACCTCAGCAATACAGACTTGGAAAGAAAGTCCCAGCTGTGGTTTTGCCAGAGGCACAAACCCACACTTGGGAATGTCACAGGATCACTGAGGCTGGAAAATCCCTCCAGGATCATGGAGTGCACCCTGTGCCCCATCCCCACCTTGTCCCCCAGCCCAGAGCACTGAGTGTCACATCCAGGCCTTCCTGGGACAACTCCAGGGCTGGGCACTCCAAACCTCCCTGGGCAGCCCCTGCCAAGGCCTGGCCACCCTTTCCAGGGAGAAATTCTTCCTAAAAAGGAAGAACCCTTTCCCCTGACCATCAGGGGAAGGACAGAAAGAACCTCAGTGTCACCAGCACTGACATCACCACCAAGAAGTCCCTTTTTCCCCAGGAAGCAAATCCTACACGTGCACAGAAAGCATCTCATTCCACCCCCTGCCATGGGCAGGGACACCTTCCACTAGCCCAGGTTGCTCCAAACTCCACCCAACCTGGCCTTGAGCAGCTCAGGCACTGAAACAAGGGCACACAGCAACACCACATTTAAAAAATGTAGCCCAGTGGCTTAAGGCCATTATTTTTGCAGTTTTCAGAGCACACCCAGCTGTCAGCAACCACTCCCTAATTCCTGATGAACTCCCCAGGAAATATTTCAGTCCATTTGGCCCCTTCCACTTCATTCATCAACGCACCACTTTAGCTCATGAATAATTGAGGTTCAGTAAGAGTTTGTCCCCTGGTGAAAAGTCACTTTGACAACCCAGTTGCTTTGCCCACTGAGCCAATATACTTTGTTACTAATTGTGTTTTGTTTAGTAATTTCAGTTCTTCTTTCTCCCGAGACCCAGCGCAGCCAAATTCCTTCTGGAGATGCAACCAAACCTCCCCCTCCTTCAAACTGTGTATATTTTAAAAACAAAAACTGCCCTGACAGGAGCAGCTCATGCAAGTATAACCAGCAGATATTTAAGAATAAACAGGTTATCTCTCCAAAATGACAATCCCAGGATCACTGAGGTTGGAAAAGCCCTGCAGGATCATGGAGTGCACCCTGTGCCCCATCCCCACCTTGTCCCCCAGCCCAGAGCACTGAGTGCCACGGCCAGGCCTTCCTGGGACACCTCCAGGGCTGGGGATTCCAAACCTCCCTTCCAGTACCTGACCACCCCTTTCCAGCAACAAATTCCTCCTGAAAACTTCCTGAAGTTTCCTCTCCCTCCCAGCTGCTCTATCCCAGCTCCACGACCGTGCAAGGAACCACAGTGGGGGACTGATCCAAACTAAAAACCACTCTTAAAATATTAACCTGGATCACTTCCCTGATCTGACTCATCCTGCAACCAACCCAAACTTTCACCAGAGCAACAGCAGGAGACGAATTCCAGCGTGGGAATGAGCTCCCAGGCCCTCACACTGCCTGTGCTGTTCGTGCTTCTGAAACTCTGGGAAATACTTTACATTTCCAAAGAGCAGAAGAGCCTGTGACCACCAGCTCTCCCCGTGGTTCTCTGGGTCACAAAGCCTTTCACAAACCTGCTCAGAGCTGTCCCAGCTGCTGCACTTGAGCAAAAAACCTACAGAAGCCGCAGCTTTCACTGGAAACCCACGGAATGCAAATTCTCAGCTACCCCTGGGACAGATAAAACCAAAGAGCAGCCTAAAAATAATTCAGAAAGTTAGCAAGAGCACCAGCTTCAGCCTCAGTGCCTCACTTGTACCTCTAAGAGTTCGGTGATTTCAGCCTGAGAACCATTTTAAACTCTGGCTTATGTTTGCAGCTGTTTTGCAAACGCTGATTATTAATGCTGATAATTTTTTTTTTCCCCCTCGAGGAGACAAATAACATGTCAAAAAACTTTAACTAAAGGGGGAACAGAACATTGTCCTAATAAAATACCAGGCAGAGTGTGGCTTTCCAACACAGGAATTAAAGGCCTGAAACGAAAGTGCAAGTTCTGAACTTCAAGCAGGTGACGTTTTATAACTCACCTCTAAAATCATTGCAAGTTATGTTCAGGTAATGCAAATTTATACTCAGGTGATACAAATTTATATTCAGGTAATACAAGTTTATGTGTTAAGGTAATATAAATTTATGTTAAGGTAATATACATTTATATTAAGGTAATATGGTTTCAGTCAAAAGTTGGACTCAGTGATGTTGGAGGTCTTTTTCACCCTAAATGATTGTGCAGTTTAAGCAGTGCTGAGAACATACTGATGTACCTTTTTCACTCCAATATTTAATTTAAAGTTACTTACTGCAGTGCTCCTGCTTATTTCCACTATTCTCTAAGTAAGGTGATGAGCCACGCTGCTTGTAAATGTAGGTGAGACTTACAGGCCTCGAGGGCTGAAGCCAGAAAGGCTTGAAAAAAACCTCCTGTTTCACCAAACAACCGAAAAAGTGGCTTTAACTTCATTTGTATCAGCACAAACAAGGCAATGACCAACTACCACAGAAGGACAACAACAGTGGCGAAAAGCAGAACACAGCAGCGTTTCCCTGCGCGAACACTCATCGCCCTTCAGGGTAATCACAGTTAAAATGTAATTAGGCCTCCTGCAACACAAGAGGCGAAGATCTGGAGTTACGAGTTCGCGATTAGAGGTCACTGCGCTCACACGGGCTGGGGAATCCCGGCCCCGACTCCCAACCCGCCCCCAGCCCGCACCGGCCCCCGGCCCAGCCCGGGTAACTTGATTTTCCAGGATTCGAGCCGGGATGGGGGCGGGAGAGGCCCCAAGTCCCCTGAGAGCGACGCGGCGCCCGCGCTGAGGGAGCAACCCCGGTAGGGTCCAAGGCCAGGCTGGCCGGGGCTGCGAGCGCCCTGCCCGGGTGGAGGGTGTCCCTGCCCGGGTGGAAGGTGTCCCTGGCCGTGGCCGGGGGTGGGAATGGACGGTGTTTAAGGTCCCTTCCCCCCCGAGCGCCCCGCGCCGCCCCGTTCCCCCGCACTCACCGCGCTCAGGCGGATCCCGCCCTGTGTTTTCGCCGCCATCTTTGGGCCGCGGCCCCGCGCGCGCTTCCGCCTCCCCCCGCCCTGCGCGCTTCCGGCCGGGAATGCGGGAATGGGGGACACGGACACGGATACGGACAGGGATACGGACGGGGATATATATACGGACACGGACATCTATACGGACAGGGATATAAATACGGACAGGGATACGGACACGGACATATATACGGACAGGGACATGGGCACGGACATGGATACAGACAGGGACACGGACACGGACACGGACATGGACATGGATACGGTCACGGCCCCGCCCGGGGCGGGGCGAGGGGACAGGGAGGTCGGTGCCAAACACACCCACGGAACCACCGAGGGCTGGGAAAACCCTCCCACGGCATCCAGCGCACCCTGTGCCCCATCCCCACCTTGTCCCCCAGCCCAGAGCACTGAGTGCCACATCCAGGCCTTCCTGGGACACCTCCAGGGCTGGGCACTCCAAACCTCCCTGGGCAGCCCCTGCCAAGGCCTGAACACCCTTTTCAGCAAGAAATTCCTCCTCCTGTCCAACCTGAGCCTCCCCTGGCACAGCTGGAGGCCGTTCCCTCTCCTCCTGTCCCTTGTTCCCTGGCAGCAGAGCCCGACCCCCCCCGGCTCCCCCCTCCTGTCAGGGGGTTGCAGAGCCAGAAGGTCCCCCCTGAGCCTCCTTTTCTCCAGGATGAGCCCCCCCAGCTCCCTCAGCCCCTCCTGCTGCTCCAGCCCCTTCCCCAGCTCCATTCCCTTCCCTGCACACGCTCCAGCCCCTCCATGTCTCTCTTCCATGAGGTTCCAGACCTGGACACAGCCCTGGAGGTCCCTCAGCAGTGGCAGCACAGGGGACAATCCCTGCCCTGGGCTGTGCCCACACTATCCCTGATCCGGCCCAGGTTCCATTGGCCTCTTGCCCCCCTGGGCACACCTGGGCTCGTGTCCAACCACTGTCACCAGCACCCCCAGGGCCTTTCCCAGTGGGCACTTTCTAGCCCAGTGGATAAGGACCTGGTGGTGCTGGGGGACAGCTCTGTTGCTCTCCAAGACTCCATGTGTTGTTGTCTGTGGCTCCCACAGCCCCACATTTCTACTTCTACATTTCTACGTTCCTGCTGCTTTCCCATGTCTAAGGAAGGGAACAGAGCTGGGGAAGGGTCTGGAGCAGCAGGAGGGGCTGAGGGAGCTCGGGGGGCTCAGCCTGGAGAAAAGGAGGCTCAGGTGGGACCTTCTGGCTCTGCAACCCCCTGACAGGAGGGGGAAGCTGGGGGGGGGTCAGGCTCTGCTGCCAGGGAACAAAGGACAGGAGGAGAGGGAACGGCCTCCAGCTGTGCCAGGGGAGGCTCAGGTTGGACAGGAGGAGGAATTTCCTCCTGGCAAGGGTGGTCAGGCCTTGGCAGGGACTGCCCAGGGAGGTGGTGGTATCACCATCCATGGAAATGAATGTGGCACTTGAGGACGTGGCTTATTAATGGTGGTGGTGCTGTTTGATGGTTGGACTTGATCATCTTAAAGGTCTTTTCCAACCCTGACGATTCCATGATTTGGCCCAAGTAGCTGAGGTTGTTTCCTGGAGCAGAGCAGGATGACTGTGGAGAAGCAGTTGGGAATTTTGGCTGGCAGTCCATGTCCACTTTCCAACCTCCTCCCTGTGCCTGCACTGTGCTGTGTTGTGCTTATCTCCAGCAGCCAGAACAAGGACATCTGTCCCAGACAGTGCTGTCCTACCTCCATATGGCCTCTTCTCCAGGCACATCCTGTTCTTTCTCACAGTGTGTTATTCCCAACAGTCCTTGGATGGCTCTGTGGCTATCGGTGTTTGGCACAGACACATCAGCCCCTCGTCTCCTGGGCTTCTGCAGTATCTCACCCAACATCCCAAAAGATTTACAGGCTATGAGGGAAAGGGAGAAATCTGAAAAGCCGCTTTCAGGGAGTCATTTGAACCACAGTCCTGTTGCCTGAGGAGTAAAACCCAGTGGTATGGAAGAGTTTTCTCCCTTCCAAAAGAAAAGGCATTTCCCTTGGACATACAGAAAGGTCCAGCCTGAGGCTGTGCAACAACAGCCCCTGATGTCTCAGAGAGAGCTGCTCCCTCTGTACAGGGGTCAATCAATGATCCTCTGGTGCTTCAGCAGAGCTTCCTCCCCCTGCTCCAGACACACAGCTCCACACAGGACAGGGATCTCAGGGTGGAAAGTTCAGGAATGTAAAAGACAGGGACACAGGAGAGGGAGCAGAGGGGGCTTGTGATGAGAGGGAGAGGGAGGCAGCAGCACAGCCAGGGGCCAGTGCTGACTTGTAGTGATTCAGAGCTCAGAGGGAGTTTTCAGGAGGAATTTCTTCCTGGAAAGGGTGTTCAGGCCTTGGCAGGGGCTGCCCAGGGAGGTTTGGAGTGCCCAGCCCTGGAGGTGTCCCAGGAAGGCCTGGCCGTGGCACTCAGTGCTCTGGGCTGGGGGACAAGGTGGGGATCCATGGGCTGGGAGGGCTTTTCCAACCTCAGGGATCCTGGGATTGGATTTGGGAGCTTTTACAGAGCCAGACAAAAATTAAAGTCTGTGAGTGAGCAGCGAGGAGAGTCTGAAGAATAAGAATTGCTTTGGAAAAGGTATTTCAAAATAACATTTAATATTATTAGAAGAATTACATTCATACATAATTTCGGATACATCACTTAATGCTCCACATTTCAAGTCCTGGGTTGCACCTACTACCTTTTTCTTTCAGGAAAATCAAATCCTTTGGATGTTTAAAAGTCTCCCTCTGTGGCTCTGCTGTCTCGTCACCGAAGTATCCGAAAGATAAAGCTGAGCTTGGTTAGACTGAAAACAAGCAGAGACTGGAAACACAGCAAAGCAAAAGCATTTTCTCTCCTGGTCTTGAGTTCCAGGCAAAAGGGTTTCCAGATTTTATTGACAGTGAAGTTATTCTGCTTTGGCAGGACCAGGTTAGAGCAGGCCAGCCCTCCTTCAGTGGATTTAACAGTGGGAGCATAAGGAGTAAAACAACTGTAGTTAGTCCCCATATGGGAAAGGAATAAAGTTATGGAATAAAGGAATAAAATATGCTGGAGATCCCTTTGAGCCTTCCACTAGACCAGGTTGCTCCAAGCCCTGTCCAGACTGGCCTTGGGCACTTCCAGGGATCCAGGGGCAGCCACAGCTTCTCTGGGCAACCTGTGCCACCTCCCTCATCTCATCAGGGTTTTAAGGGAAATATCCAAGTATGGAATGCAACTAGCAGAAAGCTGGCAGTAAATCTACCAAATCATCCTGAGTCTCAAGAAAATAATCCATAAAAACTGTTGAGGATATGTAGGTAATGGACACAAACGTTTTAAAAAATAACCTGCTCCAGTATTCAAGTAATGCCTTCAAAGGGGAGCTTTTCACTTGTGCTCATCCCAACAGCATTAGAAATCATTAATAAATTAAATCCCTAGAAATAATTCACATTCTTAGTCACCACACAATATCACACCTCAGTCTATCACTTTCCTTAACTGTAAAAATGCAAAGAGTCCATTTAAGTTTAGCACAAACCTACCCTAGTATTATTTTCACAGAGCATTCCAGTATTAGCAGAGTAAAATATGTTTCATTACTTTAGTTTATAATCCCTGGGTGAAAACTTCATCTGCCTGAGGGTCAAACCCACTGCAGAGAAGCCTCCCACGTTTGTTGTGTGGGTTTTGAAAAAATAAATCCTGCTGACACTAAACCACTAAACCTTTTCAGTTTAGCACTGTGAGGATCTCCCTACCTGTCTTGCCATCTAGGAACAGCCAAATACATTCTTTTGTACAAAAAGTGTTCCTAAAAAAAAAAAAAAAAGACTATTATTTTCATTTTCATTAAGCTGCTGAATACAGCAATTTATATTTTTACAGAATTATCTCCATTTAGTTGCATTTCAGAAGTTGCAAAGTGGCCTGAGTCACTGAAAGAACAAAGCATTTTTTTTTTTAATTTAAAAAACTGAATGATCATACTGTAATCAATTCATTAAAATTAAAAACCCCTCAAGTAATGCTAATTACAAAATGTTACAGCAGAGGTTTGTCTTTTATGCACATTTTTATCTAGGAATTGCTAAGCCTGGAGGATGCTGTTATTGTACAGAGCTGAAATTACAGGCATGGAGAGGCTGCACAACGTAGGAGCCTCAGAAAAATCCATCTGGTTGGAATTTAGGTGATTTCTTTGGAATTTGGTAAGTTTTAGGCCAAGTTAAAAGGGCTTTAACCTCAGGAAATGACTTATCTGCAAACTGATTGTACTCTGACATGCAACATTAGCTTTTTCTCACCTCTACCTTCAGAACACAGTTCCAAAAGCAGCTTAAAATACTTACTGGAGGAGTTCCAGGGCCATTGCTACTTTCACCAAGTCAAAAATATTCTCCCCTTATTTACAAAATGCCTTTAAGCCTCCCCAAAGAACACCAGTAAAATACAGTAACTCTGATAAATTACCATGAAACTGCACTTCCCCCCCCCCCTCACCACCACCACAGGAACTCGAGATTCCTGCTTTTTAACACCAGCTCCTGGATTACTGGAGAGCACTCCCAAAATGTAGCTTGAAAGCTGGGGGGAATAAAAAAAAGGAATTGCAGCAACGCTTTCCCTTGTTTTGCTGTTTTTCCACCACGATCCAAAGTGTCCGACACGTGGCTTAACTTTCCATGTTCTCAAGGAAGTCACATTCAACACTGTCTTCCAGCTGCTGCAAGATCCTGGGGGTGCTGCTGCTTCCAACATAGTCCATGGAAACAGCTGGGGAAGGGTGGGAATTTTGGGACTCGTTCCTGTTTGCTGTAAATGCCCAACAGAGAGTCTGGAAGAAGGGCATGAGCTGGGTGATGCTGGAGACGGAGCGCAGGGTCAGCAGGGGGAATCTGTGCTTCTTGGGAACTCCCTCAGTGTGCTTTGGTTCCTGGGAGCAAAATAAAAGGAGATTTACTAAAGGTCTTGTCAGAGAGGAGTTGTTTTCACTGGTGGCTGTGGGCAGATGTAAGGGAAAAACAGGAAAACTGCCTCTTGCTCCCTTACGCTCACAAGCAGTTTGAAAGCCTAAAGACCTGTGAAAGCAGATGATTTTTAAAAGCCTCATGAATTTTAGTAGAATATCGTGGAATCACATGGTTTGGGTTGGAAGGGACCCTAAAGATCATCTAATCCAATGCCCTGCCATGGGCAGGGACACCTTCCACTAGCCCAGGTTGCTCCAACCTGGCCTTGGACACTTCCAGGGATCCAGGGGCAGCCACAGCTTCTCTGGGCAACCTGGGCCAGGGCCTCCCCACCCTCACAGGGAAGAAATACCTAAAAATCTGTTGCATAACTTAAAATCTTGTCACCTGTTTAGAAAAGTAAATTAATGGATTAAAAAAAAAAAAAAAAGAGAAGTTTCTTTACCCTATATTTCATCTTGAGCAGATCCATGATCCTCACAATGTGTGGTCTGCATTCCTGATGGTTTTCTACCAGGTGAGAGGTCACAGGACATGACTCTGTGTCCACCTCTGGGACAAATGCCCATTTGTACCTGAAACAAGATTCCTTGATAAGAAGGAAATCCCTGTTTGGATCATTCCTAGTTTGGATCATTCATAGCCCTGGTTTCTTTCTAGCATTTGTATTCTTTTGCTTTAATGAACAAGTACATTACTACCTTGTCAGTATTTAAATGCAACTACCCCCAAAACATTCCCATGTGTGTGCAAAGGGAAAACAGCCTCCATCTTTCCCTTCTCCCAGTTTTTCCAGGTTAGGGAACCTCTGAAAGAGATGGTGAAAGATGGTGAAATTCTCCTACCCTGGCAAGACCAAACTGTTCTCCCAAATACCCCAAATTACAACATCAACACCTGCACTTGCAAAAAGAACTGAGGGCAAAATGAAGTCTGGGAGAAAACAGATGTGGAATGACTTTAAAGGATAAGAATGGGAACAACGTGGTGTGACAGGACAGTCCACCCTGAGCAGACCTAAAATCCAATAATGCACACTGTGCAAGCCATAGAATCACAGAATCATGGAATCTGCTGGGTTGGAAAAGACCTCTGAGATCATCAAGTCCAACCCTTGATCCAACCCCGCTGTGGTTCCCAGCCCATGGCACTGATGCCACATCCAGTCTGTCCTTAAACACCTCCAGGGATGGAGAATCCACCACTTCCCTGGGCAGCCCATTCCAATGGCTGATCCCTCTCTCTGGAAAGAATTCCTTCCTGATATCCAACCTAAACCTCCCCTGGCACAGCTGCAGACCCAGCCCTCTTGTCCTACTGCTGCTTCCTGGGAGAAGAGTCTGAACCCCCCCTGGTTCCCCCCTCCTGTCAGGGAGTTGCAGAGAGTGAGGAGGTCTCCCCTGAGCCTCCTCTTCTCCAGGCTGAACAGCCCCAGCTCCCTCAGCCTCTCCTCACAGCACTTGTGCTCCAGTCCCTTCCCCAGCCTCGTTGCTCTCCTCTGGACCTGCTCCAGCCCCTCCATGTCCTTCCTGAGCTGAGGGCCCAGAACTGGACACAGCACTCCAGGGGTGGCCTCACCAGCGCTGAGTCCAGGGGTAGAATCACTTCCTTGGACCTGTTGGCCACACTGTTCCTGAGCCAGGCCAGGATCCATTGGCCTTCTTGGCCACCTGGGCACACTCTGGCTCCTGCTCAGCTTCCTGTCCATCCCCACTCCCAGGTCCTTTCCTGCCTTTTCTGCATCATGCCAGCTGTCAGGCCAGTTCAGCTGCTGCCTTGGTGTTCAGTTATGCTGAAACCCTCCTGGTTCACCAGACTTGGAACACACATCTTTTCTTTGACACAAGATGTGACATCCTTACAGATGGCAGATTCTTCCACGTACTCCCTTGATGTGTGGAGCTTCTCCTGGGAAGCAGGGATGCCTCCCCAGAGGTTAAGGGAAAGAGAGAGATCTGCTATCTCATATGGTGACTTATATCAACCTCTACTTAATGATTGTTTCTCTTGCTACCTTGGATCTAATTGCTTTAACATAACTGCTTTGTTACAGTGCATTATATTACTTTGCTATATAACACTCTACTAGTAGATTTTTTTTTTTAGTTTTTACACCGTGTAGTAAATAATTCTGATGAGGATCTTTCCTCTGTTCACCTGTTTGTTAATTTCTCATAATAAATCATTCATTTATATAAATCTTTCTGGTTTGCCTTTGTTGAAACCAGTGGGACAAAGGGGTTTAATAGCTCTGTAATTCCTTTGAATTTAAACTGCTAACACAGTCTGGGGCTAAGATGGGATTCAGCCACACCTGAACCCTTCCCTGGATCTTAAAATGTCTGGATCTTAAAAGGAATAAGTTATTTATGGGGATGCTGCCCTAGAGACACTGCTGCTCTGAGAGTGGAAAGGATCTCTTCCTTCTTCCCTCCTGGACTTTCATTTGGAAGGGACAAGAGTTTTGATCCATTGTAAATACTGCTTTGTCATGGTAGAGATTGTTGAGATTGTGTGTGTAATGTATTGTAATATTTATTTTGTACAGTCATTGTAATATATATATTCCCTTCTTCCCATTTTGAGTCTCGTGTGGTGTCTGGAAAACCCATCTCACACTGGGTTGAGATGTGGGGGGGGGCTTGGGCTAGGGAATTGGATTTTGGGGCTCTCAAACCATGACATTCATACAACTCCATCCCAAAGAAAAGTGATGTTTCACAGACTCTGAGTTTACCTTTATGACTTGTAACAAATTAATAAATCAACCCAGAGATTAAATTAGCGACAACAAAATGAACCCAAAAGGAATTTCCTAATGACTGTGCTAATTTTTCTTACCCCAAATTATCAGATTCATGTAAAACCACGAAAACATTTCCAAACAGGGAGGAGGAAAAAGGTGAACTGGGGAAAACCCATCCCCTAATTAGTGTGAACTGACTCCTTGTTCCTTCCCAATCCTGTCACCATAACTGGCCACAGGGAGGAGGAGTTTAGAGAGCCAGGGAGTCCTTCCTGCACCTCAAGACTCGCCAGCAAGGCTTTGCTTTTTAAAACCTTCCCTGAGCCTTCCACTCTCCCGGGACACCGGGAGAACAGGGACTTACATTTGGAACAAGTGCATCCTGTCAGGGGGGAAGGAAAGCGCCGTGTCCAAAAATTTACAGGCTGAGAGGTACAAGGAGAGCTCGTTGTGCTGGATGTCAGACCCGCTGCCATCCCCTGGGCCTCTCTGCTTGCTTAGTTTGCTGTTGCTCCTGCGTGAAAATTCAAGGAATGGCCCATTAAAACATAAATTAAAGGGGTTTCATTCCCACGTTTACAAAAGCAGGCACTGCTACGACTGGTTTTATTCTGTGGGAGATCATAGGAAATTAATTATGGGTTCAATATCAAAAGGCAGGAGGAGAAAAATAATCTAAAATGTACCAAGAAAAAAAAGGCAGCATGTTAAAATATTCAAATGCTGACTTAGTATTTAATCTTATCTTTGTATGCAATTAATAATTATTATAAAAATATATATTATAAATATAAATATATATCAAATAGATTAATTTAATAATTAATAATGATATAAACATATTATATTATTCCATATTATAATGTATAATATCTTATATATGATATATATTACATATTATTGTAACATATATAATATATATTATATATTAAAATATATACTATATTATAATATATATACTGTATTATTATATATTATTATTATATTATTATAATATATTTTATTATTATATATTATTATATTATATTATATATTATATTATATATTATATATATATCATATATAATATATATTATCTAATTATATATTATATATATTATATATTATATATTATATATTATTATTATTAAATATAATATATATACTATATTATAATATGATTATATTATTTTATATTATATTATTATATAATTATTATATTTATAGAAATATAATTATAGAAATATAAATATAATATTAGTAATAATATAATATATTAATAATTATATGAATATAATATTAATAATTATATGAATATATTAAATATATTAATGTAATGATTAATTTAAATAATCAGTATATTGATATATAAAAATATATATTAAATAATTAATATATTATATATAAATATATATTAAATGTATTAAAATATATAAATATATATATTAAATATATATTTTTAAGCATCTCACTATTGTAGCTAATATAAAATAATAAATAAAATTTATTATAATAATAAATATTTATTTTATATATAATTATTATTATATAAAAATTTCAGAGTATAAAATAATCCTAAACTGTGACTCATGAGCACCAGAAACATAAAAGTGCAATACCACAAAATCTTGTTGGCTCCTCCCTACCCCAGATAATTAATTAATTAAAGAAATTAAAACTGGCAGATACAGAACAAGCAGCTTTCACAACTTCTCTTTCAGATAAATGGCAACACTCACTTTGATGGTTCCTCTTCCTCAGTCAGATCTTCTTCCAGCTGAAGGAATGTCTGGATCTTAAAAGGAATAAATTGTTTATGGGGATGCTGAAATGTTCATACAACTCCATCCCAAACAGAAGTGATGCTTCACAGACTCTGAGTTTACCTTTATGACTTGCAACAAATTAATAAATCAACCAAGAGACAACAAAATGAACCCAAAAGGAATTTCCTAATGACTGTGCGAATTTTTCTTACCCCAAATTATGAGATTCACGTAAAACCACGAAAACATTTCCAAACAGGGAGGAGGAAAAAGGTGAACTGGGGAAAAACCCCATCCCCTAATTAGTGTGAACTGACTCCTTGTTCCTTACCAATTCTGTCACCATAATTGGCCACAGGGAGGTGAGATGCTGAGGAGAAATCCTTAACAGGAGAACTCGGAAGAAGAGGAACATCTGGGCAGCAACCAGAGAGGTCTGGCCCACACGGAGGTTCTCGGTCAGTCGTTCTGGGGGAAACACAAAGAAGTAAAAAAAACAAAAGAAAAGCAATGTTTTCTTGAATTTGGGAAATAAAAAGTGTAGAATCACAGAATGGGTTGGGTTGGAAGGAACCTGAAAGATCTTCTAATTCCAATCCCCACGGGCAGGGACACCTTCCACCAGCCCAGGTTGCTCCAGCCCGGCCTTGGACACTTCCAGGGATCCAGGGGCAGCCACAGCTTCTCTGGAAATTCTATCCCAGCCCCTCCCCACCCTCCCAGCCAGGAATTCCTTCCCAATATCCCATCTAACCCTACTCTCCTTCAGCTTAAGGCCATTTCCCTTGTCCTGTCACTCCAGGCCCTTGTGAAAGGTCCCTCTTCACCTTGTGGCAAAACAAAATATTTTGCTTTATCATCAGTTTTGGGCTGAGTCCCTTCCATTCAATGAACAAAATTAGGATCCAGACAAAGCCTGAAGCTGTGGTGGGTTTACAGGACACAAAATTTGGTCAAAACTGACTTTTAAGGAGAACAACAGCTGGAAGGTTGCCACAAAGTAATCACATTTCCAGACCAAAGGTCTCGAAACACAGATTCCTCTCTTTAATGAGGAATTTAATTTAGAGACTGATAAATTTTATTAAAAATAAGGAAAAATGGAAGTGTGTGTCAGAAAACAGGTGACATTCCTTTCTTACAGAATTTCTATCACAGAATGGTTTGGGTTGGGAGGGACCTTAAAGATGATTTTGTTCTGACCTCCTGCCACGGGCAGGGACACCTTCCACTAGCCCAGGTTGCTCCGAGCCCCGTCCAACGTGGCCTTGGGCACTTCCAGGGATCCACAAACTCTCTGAGCAAAGAGATCTGTGATCCAGGTGGAAGAGAAAGGCAGTGGAAGGGCAGATCTTACCCTGTATCAGGGGCAGGTAGAGGTGGTACTGGTCGGTCTCCCCGCTGAAGACGGCGAACGCCTGACGCTTCAGCAGCATCGCCTTCTGCTCAAAGCTTGGGTACAGTTTTAGGGCACTGCTCTGCATGTCTGTGACAGAGAGAACAATTATCTAACCATGGGAAAGACTCCCTGTGATTTGGGCTGAAAATAATCCCCGTGTCCTGAAATCTAAAGGAGAAAAAGCTCTCTTTTTGGGTCCGCCGGTGGCGAATTCACCTCGCGCTGTAAACCTTCGCTCTCCTTCTAAAAGGCTGAAAAAGAGATTAAAGCTGCTTGAGGCAAATTGAAGGGCTGCTATCATCCCATCCTTTCCCCCAGGACCTATTCTTCCACACTCTCCTCAAAGCACCTGACTCCAAGGTTTTCTGCCCTGGCTCGTGCAGAAAGCTCACAGACACCTGCAGACTTTGGCAAAGTCTCCTCCTGGAAAAGGTCACACTTGAGCAACTCAAAATTAGGGCAAAATGTGAATTCAGGAGCCCAGCACAAGCATTTCTACAACAAGCCCACTTCTAGTGTGTTTTAGACGTGACTAAAATACAGATTTAACTCAGCACAGGCAATAAAGTTGACAAATATGGTCAAATTATGCTGAATCAGCAGTGTCAGCATTTTATTGCCACATCAGGATATTAAAAATACACCTGGTACCTCAAATGGAAATAGATCCCAAACTGATGCAGAGGTGAGTTCTCAGCAGCTGATACTTACTCATCAAATCTTTAAACATGGTTTTCTCATGTGTCAGGAGATGGTCAATAATGGATCTCCAACTGCAGGAGATAAAGAAGGGATTAGAGAATCAGGGAAAGCTTTGGAATAGATTCACCTCAGGAAAGATTGGGGTCAAACCTTTCAAACAAGGAAACAGTTTCCAAACAGGATTCATGAGCAGACTTGTATGTGGGTTAACAAATAAGACACTGAGCAGAATTAGGGGGTGAGACCCATTTTTAACATTATTCCATGCTGTAAAGCAGTACCAAATGGAATTTTCTTCCCAGTGTTAGCCTTCTCCTTTACAGCCTTTCCTTGCCAATTCAGAATGCAAGCTTGGAGTGCTACAATCCCATGTCTTACTGAGTGCATGAAGTGTCCATCTGGAAAAAAGAGGGATCCATGTACAACTCCAGCACTTCTTTTTTCCAGGCTCTCTTGGTGTAGGCGTATCCACTCAAGGAGCTGAGCAACTGAGCACCAGCACGGAAACTGGGAATGTTGTAGGCACTGGGGGAAGAGAAAAAAATGATAAACGGGTATTTTTTTAAAGTAAAGTTTATGTATATAGGAAATAAACTCGGGACAGTGGTTTTAAACTGCCAGAGGGCAGAGTTAGATGGGATATTGGGAAGGAATTCCTGGCTGGGAGGATGGGGAGGGGCTGGGATAGAATTCCCAGAGAAGCTGTGGCTGCCCCTGCATCCCTGGAAGTGCCCAAGGCCAGGTTGGATAAACTTGGAGCACCCTGGGCTAGTGGGAGGTGTCCCTGCCCATGGCAGGGGGTGGCACTGGATGGGCTTTCAGGTCCCTTCCAACCCAAACCATTCCATGATCTCTTTGTCCGTTGGCTGGTAACTGGGAGCAGCAGGAGCTGGGCAGACCAAAGCAGTTTGTGCAGAAGCAACTCCCAGTCTGGGGAGGTATTTCCAGACGGGTCACATCACAGCCTGTCTCCACTACAAGTGTGAACCAAAACTTCCCTCCAAAAAAAATTTCCAATACACTTTGCATCCTTGTCAGCAGAACCCTTGGATATCACCCATCTCTCCCTCACTTTTGGCTGAAAAACTAGGCACAGGATAGGGAGATATCCTGCTCTTCCTGCTTCCTGGTGGGTCCTGTGATGTGCACAGTGCTCTGCTGCCCCACCCCAGAGTCTCTCCACATTCCCTGACAAGCACAGAGAGGGGAAGCTTTGAGGAAAGGCCAAAAATCCAGGTGGGAGGAACATCTACAGCTAAATGGGAACTGCTGTCACAGAGCTCAAACCACACAAGGTTGTAGCTCCCGAGGGAAATACAGCTCAAACACAGCTCAAATACAGCTCAAGCCTTATTAGAATGGAAACAAGGAGTGGGAAAAAAAAAAGGAAAAGCAAAAATATAACACTGGGGTCCAAAATTCAGAGGACAAAACCAGGTGTGCAGAGAGAGACTCACCTGTGGTTGCGCAGGTAAGGGAAGACGTAGTAGAGCAAACGTGAGATCAGTGGCACAGCTTTGTCCTTCTCATCACTCCTGTAAACCATGTCCAGAAGAGAAGCAAGGACCTCAAAAAATGAAAAGAACATCTCTTTAAACCCAAAGCTGGCATTTCTGGCAGAAGGGGAACGTGCCACGTTCCAGGCTGGAATGTGTGTGCCCATGGGATGCTTCAGGGAAGGTTTGCACTCCCATTTTATCTACCTGGGAAACTTAATGTTTAGTAAGTTAAATTAAACTGCTTAATAATATCAGTGCTTAATTATATCAAACCCACTTCAGCTTAATAATATCAAAACCACCCCACAGATGAGAGGGTCCTACTTACTTCAGCAAGGAGAGAAAGGGCTTGGACACTGTATATGGAGGGAGCAGAGGCAGAAACCATTGAAGATGGTGCCACTGAGGTATCTGAAAGAGGCAAAATAATTTAGTGTTCTTCTTCAGGTATGTCCAGATTTTGCTGTTTCCTAATTTGCCTCCCAAACAGAACTGTTGGTATCACAGTGGAATGTAAACTTGTGCAAACCACACACTGTCAAACACCTTGTGCTCTTCAAGGCCTTCAGCAGAGGAGAGGAGGGAGCAGGAAGCCAGAGAAAACCACTTTACCATTCACATCTTCCATGTTGAAGTCGTCTGGTAAAATCTGAGGCTGAGCTTTCACTTCCAGGTTCCTGCTCAGCCAACTGGTCTGTTCCAGAGAAGAACCGGCCACAGTCCCTACGGCCTCCAGGATTTTTTGGGTCACCTCCTGTAACATGAGCAGAAAAAGTGGCATCAGATGGACACTATCATCACTTGGCATATTTAATTCCCAGGGAAATGAGAAGCTGGTGACTGTAACTAAACCAAACCCCATCTGGCCAAAGCAAAGCAGAGGCCACTTGGGAAAAGGCTGTAAGATGGCAAAGCTTTCTGTCACTGTTGTTATTTTGTTGGCAAGTCTCTGAAGCAGAAGTGGAGACTTAATTGCTCTGTTGGCACATAAAATTACTACAAACATAACCACATCTCACCACCTCAGAGCCAAAACTGCACCCACATAAGTGGTGCTTGAACTGTTGTGGTGAAATCACCACCAGGACAGGAGGAAAATCCTGCTCTGCTCCACCCCTTTACACAACAGGTGAGTTCAGAGTCATTTCCATTGCCAAACACAGCTGGGAGCTTCAAGGGTAATTAGGCCACTAGTTTTCCTAGATAGCTTTGAGATTTCAGTATTTACACACGGGAGATGAACCCTTGACACCACACTTGTGTTACGACTCCAATTCTGAGAGAGATCGTTAAAACTACCCAGGGAAATCAGCTTTGAAAAGTTCGTGGTTTCACACAACATTTGGACAAAATTTTGTTTGTCCCTCCTGTTTGAGCCTCCCTTATTTACCAGGCCTCAGCCACAATGTGTGGATGCACATCCAGGCATTCCCAAAAGCACAGGGGAATTCAGATGCAAAGGACAGAGCAGGTCATCTCCACTTTTACTCATAGGTACAGTGCCAGATTTAGGAATTGAAAAGTGAGCATTTATCCACTGTACCTGCAAGTCTTTTTGGTCTTTTTTGTTTTCCAGAGTGGGTGTCCTGGTCACAAAGTCATTCAGGGTGCTGTGGGAAAAGCAATTCCCTCCAGGTTAGTGGCTGTACGTGTCTGTCAATGCAGCTCTAAAGCTTCTCTCTTAGTACCTGAGGAGGAGGAAGTGTCCAGGAGGAGCCAAGTTCAACTGCACAGACTCCTTGAGGAGTCCTAACAAGGGCTGGAAGTTCTCCTGCAGGGCTGAGACAGGCAGTCTGCCAAAAAAGCAACACCAGAACACACCTGAGTGAAGCTGGAGTCATGGAAAGAACAAAAAACAACATCCAGGGGTAACTCCTAAACATACTGCTTACAGTCTGTTGGACAGCCTGATCTATCCCAGGCTTTCCATGGAAGAAAAGCCAAGTGTGTGAAGAAGAGTTTTGATCAAAGGAGTATTTCCAGTGGACTGCCCAGCCCAGGCTGCAGCCATGGCAGTTTTACTGAATTTAGAAGTTCTCTATCCATTCACTGGGCAACACAGAACAGATGAGGAGAAAAATGATAAAAAATCATAGAGACATGGAATGGTTTGGGTTGGAAGGGACCTTAAAAATCACCCAGTCCCACCCACTGTCATGGGCAAGGACACCTTCCACTAGCCCAGGTTGCTCCAAGCCCCATCCAACCTGGCCTTGGACACTTCCAGGGATCCAGGGGCAGCCACAGCTTCTCTGGGCAACCTGGGCCACGGCCTCACCACCCTCACAGAGAAGGATTTCTTCCTAATATCCAGTCTATCCTACTCTCTGCCAGCTTGAAGCCATTCCCCCTTGTCCTGTCACGCCAGGCCCTTGGAAATAGTCTCTCTCCATCTTTCCTGGAGCCCCTTCAGGCCCTGCAAGGCCACAGTCAGGTCACCCCAAAGCTTCTCTTCTCCAGGCTGAACAATCCCAGCTCTCCCAGCCTTTCCTCCCAGCAGAGCTGCTCCAGCCCTGGGATCCTCTTGGGGCCTGCTCTGGACTCTCTCCAGCAGCTCCATGTCCTTGCTGGGCTGTTCCCCAGGGCTGGAGCAGCTCTACAGGGGGGTCTCACCTGAGGGGCACAATCCCCCCATCACCTCCTGCCCACGCTGTTTTGGATGCAGCCCAATCTTGCTCATGAGATGCCTCAAGTTGCTCCATGAGCATGAAATGAGGTTTTCAGGCTGCACAATCAACAGAGCAATGGAACAGAACATCCCAGCCCTGGTACTCCATGTCTGTGTGGCAACAATGAAGGGACAGCACATTTCCTGCACAAAGGTGTTCTGTGACACTGGGATACGAAGATCAAAGTCAAGCAGAAACAGTGATGCAGAGTGTTCTCCTGACCAGAGTCAAACAAAAAAATTCTCCTTTATAACATCTGACTGACCTTTGAATGAAAGCATAACTGAACTGCAGCATTGGGATATCCACGAGAGAAGATTTCTGAAAAAGGAAAAAGCAACACCACAATTATTTGCCATCAGAAAGAAAAAGAAGGTCCAGGCTGTGCAATACTTGTGTTCAGTGGTTAACATGCCCTTCAAGTGAAGCCACTTGTACTCCAAGAGGTGACCAAAGTATCTGTACAGCAGTTCAGGACAGAAATGCATCCCTGAGTCATAAATGTGCAGCAGCTTCACAAAAATGTCACCGTCCCCAGCACTGGAGGCCCCCACACCTTTTCATTCCCAGCAACTTCTCCAGGAAAATACTGGAATCACAGACTGGTTTGGGTCAGAAGGGACCTTAAAGATCATCCAGTCCCACCCCCTGCCATGGGCAAGGACACCTTCCACTAGCCCAGGTTGCATCAGGGTCCATCCAGCCTGGCCTTGGACACTTCCAGGGATCCAGGGGCAGCCACAGCTTCTCTGGGAATTCTATCCCAGACCCTCTTCACCCTCACAGCCAGGAATTCCTTCCCAGTATCCCATCCAACCCTGCCCTCTGGCAGTTTAAAACCACTGCCCCTTGCCCTGTCATGATCTGCTCAAAAGTGATGTTCAGAAGAACCTTCTTACACTGAGGGATCAAAGCACAGAAACCCACATTCTGGAAAACAAAACTTACTCAGGAGTAAAAGAGAATCCCACACTTAAAAGAAAAACCTTCTAACAATGCTGAGCAGACACACTGGGACAGATCCAGGAGAGAATATATGAAAAAATGGAATTATCTCCGTGGTTACCTCTTCACCCTTGATCTGTGCTGGTTTCTTGACCACCTCTTTGATAAGATGTAAAATAGTGTCAATTTTCAGTGTGTTAAGGGCACAAATTAGGTCCACAAGAATAAGCTGAGATGCACTGGCCACTGGAAGGATCTGACAAAACAAGACAAAGCAAAAGACAAACCCCTCAGACCCCTGGGCCACACAAACCAGCTCTTTGTGTGATTCCCCAAACATCAAAACTTATACAAAATGTACATTACAGGGGTTAAATCAAACACAGACCCCTTTGCCATATACAGGTCTTCTTCCAACACCTTATGAAAACAACTTTTTCATAAAAAGAACAGTTTGATCATGCTAAAATGAAAAGAAAGAGGTTCTGATCAGAATAAATGCTCAGTTCCAGAGAACACTACAGCTCTGGCCTTTCTCTGGAAATGGAATTTGATTCACGGTCTTGAAAACATAATTGTCAAACTGCAATCCTAAGATTGCAATCCAGTGTTGAAGAAAAAACTGCCTGTTACTTCTAGACTTAAACTGCTACACTGTCCTTTATTTGATTATTTATTTAGGTTTAATTGTAGTCCTGATGCTTTTCATAAATAAGGGCACTTCAGATTTTTCAGTCACTTGTAAAAAAACCCCAAAGAATCAACAAACAAACCCAGAGTTTAGAACTGATCATGCAAATATAACATCTGCCTTTACACTGGAAAACTAAGGGTGCCTTTCTTGAGTTTCACCTTGGTTTTACTTTGACTCCTGTGAGGTTTCTTGCTGTTCCAAACTGCTGCAATTGCTGCCATCAGCTGGATTCCAAGTTGGGCTGTCAGTGGATTCAGGAAGTCCAATATTTTCATTCTTAATGTCTGCAGAGGGGGGGAAAAATAACTAACTGTCAATACCATCCTTTGTAAGGTAAAAGATATTCAAGAAAATACAAGATATTCAGAAAATACAAAATAAAAGAACTCTGTAAAATGCACTGATGAGGAGGATGAGATACAGGGCAGCTTAAAAGGACTCCTACTTTGGTTGCTTTAAAGTAGACTGAAGAAGAGCCTTTGGTTGTTCCAAAGAAGTCAGTTGGTCTTTTTTGAGAGTCTTCCCTCTTGATGACACTCCAAAGCAGGGACATGGTGTTGATAATGCGAGGCAGTTCTTCCAGGATGGCATTCCTGGCATTCCTCAGGTTTGCAGGTTCAGCTAAACATGACTAGAAAAGAAACCCCCCCAAAATATGGATATTAAAATACATCATATCATGCACCACAGAGGCTAAAAAATGTAGAGAACACATCAACATGTTATCAACTCAAAAGAAAACAGAAGGGTTTGTTAATGACAGAGCAGAGAAGCTACACAGGACTAATATTTGCATCACCAAGAACATCTATTTAAAATTAATCTTCTGGCTTCAAATAAAATTAGGTTCATCCTCTCTCCCTAAACTTTGATTTAGTTCAATTTTTGGGGTGTGCTGTGAAGTTTCTTTAAGGTTATCTTTTTGTATAAGTGGTTTGCTACTTCTATTCACCCCTGAGGAAAAAGGGATGTGGACTCTGCTGACCTGGAGCTGAGTTCTCAGGTGAGTGGTGGGCATTAAAACTTACCTTTTTTGTTGGATTAGGATGGTCCAGAAGGCAGAAGTGACCAATGGTTGTCAGACCTTCCAGAAGGGTTAGTGGGTAATCAGGTGTCACATTTTCTCTCTTGGAAGTTAAGCTTTGGAGGAGGATTAAAAACCCAAACAGGTTAACAGGCCACGGGCTATTTCCTTGATTAAAAATTCCATTCCTGTTTCTATTCAACAGTTAAAACTGGAGTGACCAGATAGGACTATCAAAGGATTCCCAGACTATTCTTGGACAACCCCATTTTGTTGTTGAGATCTTTTAGAATTTTATTATCCACCTGACTATAAATCTTCAGCATTCAATTACTTTTCCCTACTCCTTTCACTTACTGCCTGTTCTGAACAGCCTCTCTTTTTCTTCTCCAGGGTGTCTCTCCTAAATTAGTCCTCCAAAATCCTCAGCCTTGTCAAAACTGGGAACTTCTTTTCTTGGATGGAAGGCAGAGGGGGACAGGCAATATCACAGCTGCTGGTTCTCTTTCCTCTCTTCCTCCAACTGCTGCAACGATCCTGTCTCCAGCTCCCCTGGGCTCCAGGGACAGGTGCAGCAGGATTTGAGGATCAGACTCTGGGAGCCACAGGGCTAAACCAGGGAGTTCCTGCACACTCACTGCTCTGCACAACAAACCCCACCCTGCTGACTCTTACCTGGCAGATGTTTTGGCAGATGCCTTCACAGCTTCGTTTTCATACTGCTTGACAAGCTCATCCAGGTTTTTACAGATCTGTACCACGAACGGTGCCACAGTCCAGCCCAGGGATTTCCCAAAATAGGGCAGGGAAGACGTGACCAAGCCCACCCAAGTGGGATGCATCCCGTAGCCATACTCCGGCTGCAAACCCCGAACCACGGCAGAGACAAACAACCCCTGGGAAGTGATGGGATGTGGATACACATATTGCATGGCCCCGATGGCCTGCTGGAAGTTGAGAGCCTGCTGCCACTCCTTGGAGAGGTCTGGCTGATTCTCCTGCTCCTCGGGGGTCTGTCCGAGGTGGTGTTCCAAGACAACCAGCACCTGCAGGAGCTTCAGCAGCTCGATCTGCAGCGGGTGTTCGCTCCAGATCTGGTCGTGCCCAAAGTTGATCAGGCTCTCTTCCCAGAGCTCTTCCTCGGCACCACGGCCGGCCCCGTCCGCCAGGAGCAGCTCGTAGCGTTTCTGACTGATGTACATGGAGGCCGACAGGGACAGGAGGACGAACTCCTGCACTTTGCACCTCCCCAGCAAGCTGCGGATGAACTCCACGTTCCTGCTCTCCGCCGCCTTGGCCACGGTGGCCAGCTGGGCCACCACCCGGATCAGCACCTCCACGCTCTTCACCTGCACGTCCCTGTTGCCCAGGAGGTCCCTGTGGGTGACCTTCAGGCAGCAGGGGTAGTAGGAGCGCAGGAAGCTGAGGCAGAGGTAGGTGAGCAGCTCTATCAGCAGGGAATGGGGACACACGGTCGGGGACTGGGGCTGGAGCTTCCCATAAAAACTCTGCCCTACCAGAGCTTCCTGGTGGCGAGCCAGGAGGTTGTAGATGAGGTTCAGATGCGCTGTGGAGCTGGTGTCCATGCTGGTGCTGGCCACGGCCTCGATGAATTCCTTGGGGTTGGTTTTGAGCACGGCCTCCAGCACGGAGAAGGCGTAGAGCACCCTCCTGGAGTCGTAGGGCTGCAGGTACAGCAGCATGTGCTTGAACAGAGCCTCCACCATCTCCTGCTTTTCCTTCTGCTGCTTCAGCAGCCTGGAATGGGTGATTTCCTGCAGCTCCAGGTCCACCTCTTCGTCGCTCGACAGGGACTCCGAGGCCTGAGTCCTCTCGGAGTCGGCACGCACCAGGTTCAGCGCCGCGCTGGATTTGGAGCTGTCGGACAGGAGGAAGCTGAGCACGTTCCCGGGATTTGGGGCCTCTCTGTCATTGTCCTCGTTGCTCACCTCCTGCAGCTCCAGAGAGGGAGAGAAGGAGGATGTGTTCTCACTGTCGTGGCCTGTGCTGGTGTCCGCGGACTCCGTGTGCTCGCTGTTGTCTTGGTCACCATCTGCTTCCTGGGAAATTATGGGATTACAGGGTCCATCATTCTCAGGTTTTAACTCCGGATCTTTTTCCACTTCTGCCCAAATTGCCTCTCTATCCACAGTAGTAAACTGGCTCAGTGGAAGGTTTTCCTCGGAATTGCTCTCGGAGATGCCGGACTCTTTCATAGGGGCCTTTTTCTTGCAAAGCCAATCATGTATGAAGTCTGAAAAAAACACATTTTTGGGGTCAAAAAGAGCACATAATTGTCTTTTCCACACATGAAATCATATCACAGTTCGAGTTGGAAGGGATGTTTAAAGGTCATCTGGTCAACACAAGGTGCTTTATATTGAATAAACCATTGCAAGAAAAAAAAGGTTACAAATCTGCTCTGCTCTAGCCTCGTATTAATTGTAATGAGTGCGGTAAAAAATGGGTTAAGGCAAGAATTATTTCTTTTTTAAAGTGGTAGAGCAGCTCTAACCTACTGTAAGCAGAGAGAACAGGATCCAAACATAAAGCACGTGCTGTTTCTCTTAGGCTGTGGCTCCCTGGATGTGACAATTGTCTTTTTTGTGCTTCCTGAACACTAAATCAGGAGATCAGGAGGGAAATGAGAAGGATAGCATCAGAGAGATCAATTAATTAATTAATTAATGAGCTAATGCTCTCCTTGATTAAATGCTGAGGAACAAGCTCTGTGTTTCTATAGCATCTCATAAACAGGTCCCTGTGGATGCCATAAATGGGTGACATCCAGGTATTTGCCAATCCAGGCAGGAAAACACTGCTGCAGGCTGACAGCCTGCTAAGAGTCTTGAGACAGGTGACATGAAAGTTTCTTTACACAAAACTTCCAGCTGCTTCTCCACAGCCCTCCTGCTCTGCTCCAGGAAACCACCTCGGCTAGTTGAGCCAAATTATGGAATTGTTAAAGTTGGAGAAGATGTTTAAGATCATCAAGTCCAACCACCAACCAGCACCACCACCATGTTCACCACTAAACCACGTCCTCAAGTGCCATATCCATACGTTTTTTGAACACTTCCAGGGATGGGGACTCCACTACTTCCCTGGGTAGCCCCTTCCAGTGTTTAACAACCCTTTTCAGCAAGAAATTCCTCCTGATGTCCAACCTGAGCCTCCCCTGGCACAGCTGGAGGCCCTTCCCTCTCCTCCTGCCCCTTGTTCCCTGGCAGCAGAGCCCGACCCCCCCCGGCTCCCCCTCCTGTCAGGGGGTTGCAGAGCCAGAAGGTCCCCCCTGAGCCTCCTTTGCTCCAGGATGAGCCCCCCCAGTTCCCTCAGCCCCTCCTGCTGCTCCAGCCCCATCCCAGGTCCCTTCCCTTCCCTGCACACACTCCAGACCCTCCATGTCTCTCTTGCCACAAGGACCCAGAACTTGGCATGTGATGCCCTGCCACATTCCTAAATTTTCCCAGATTCCTAGGTGGCTGGAAATCATCTTCAACTCCAAACATCTCTCTTTGCTTCTCCATCTCAGCTCTGGGATACCTCTGCCACAAAGGCCCAGCTCTGCTCTTGCATCAGGGCAGATCTTCTTTGGACACAGGTATTTTAATTTTCAGAACTCAGCAACATCAGGTGAGGGTTTGTGTGTCATGTTTCCCACACCAGCAAAATATTCCTCACAACCTGGCTGATTGTTTTAATGTCATGTTGAGGGAATCATGGACAAAAAGTATTTGGCATAAAGAAACCTGGGGCAAGACTGGATGGAGAGAGTAAGATCTGCCTGTCCATCCTCCCCATGGAACAGTCCCTGGATTGACACAGTCACCAAAATGCTCCTGGATTTCTTTTGGTTGCAGACCTAGTTTTGCTCAAGAAGGGATCCTGAAAACAGTGGATGTGCAGTGTGGATCATCTGGGAATGGCAAGGAGAAGTGTGGGACGAGATCCCAGAGCTAAGCAGGGAGCAATCCAAACCAACAGACTCCATAATAAAAACGATCATTTAGGCCTTCAACCAGCACAAGCTACTCCTG
The DNA here is from genome assembly GCF_009829145.1 of Chiroxiphia lanceolata. NCBI lineage: Eukaryota > Metazoa > Chordata > Aves > Passeriformes > Pipridae > Chiroxiphia > Chiroxiphia lanceolata. Next base: position 2,059,131 of record NC_045638.1, on the reverse strand, counting down.
AACCCTCCTTCAGGCATCACTGTAGGTACTTGGATGAGGAGGAATCCATGGATCTGATGGAAAACAACTCAGGGGAGCAGGATGACATCGTGTTTTGGAGACTCCCCTCAGGAATTCAGTCTGATCCAAGAGCAGCTTTACCTGCTGAGTGTTTCTGCTTGATGTAGTGGATGGAGGTGCGCTGTGTCCTGGGATGCAGCAGGAGCAGCAGGATTGGCTCCAGGATCCGGGCCACGTCGTTGAGGGACAGAGCCCGGATGAGCCAACCCTGCGCCGCGGCTCCGATGGCACCGTCGGAGCAGTTCAGGCTGTCCAGGACCACAAACAGGGACCTGAGGGGAGAAACCACAACAGAGGCAGCTGAGACCCCCCCCAAAAGGGTTAATGCATCCAACAAAATCCCGGGAACAGACAGGGAGCACGGTCAAGGAAGCACCAGCCAATGGATCACGTCTGCTTCCAACAGCTGGGTCATGCACATCCCCCTGGGCTGAGCTCAGGGACACATGGATTTGTAGGAACGAGGCCACACATTTCCTCACACTCTGCTGGAGCAGCAGATCTCAAAGTTCTTCCCCATATTTATTTAGAAGGAGCCTCATTTTACACAAAGGTCTCGTAAAGAGGAAGCGAAACCAAAATAAGATCATTTTTTCCCCTACTTTTTCCATAAGTGGCTGGTGCTATTTTCCTTTTGTCTCGTTTTACACAAAAGTCTTGTAAATACTAAAATAGGCAAAACTAAAATAAGATTATTTTTTTCCCGCTTTTTTTCCCTGACTTTTCCCACAAGTAGCTGGTGCTGTTTTCCTTCGGAAGACAAACCACTCCAAGATGAAAAAAAATATCTGCTATGCAGCAACTTGTTTGCAAACTACTCTTTACAAATGAAGCTCTTTCTATTTTTCCAGCACCTTCCTTCATCCAAGAAACCACTCCCTGCACTTGGGAGTGCTCTGCAAAGGGAACAGTGCCAGGAAGTAGAAGATCTTCCTTTTGCTCATTGTTTACTCTCTCTCTCCCCAGAGGACTCCTCTCCACATCAGAAAAGAGGAGACTAAAGCATGAAATAATTAAATATATAAATGCAATGATATAAATGCACGATATAATTAAATATAAATGCAATTCCAAGCCAGTGGAAATGGGAAATACCTGTCAAAGGAGCGGTTGTGAGAAGTCACTCTGCTGCCTTGGATCTCTCTGGTCAGATGCCACATGACAGAGAACCTGAACAGGGCCTCCAGCCTTGTCCCCTTGGCAAGGAAAACGAGACAGACAGAGATTTAGAATCATGGAATCACAGGCTGATTTGGGCTGGGAGGACCTTAAGGATCATCTCCTTCCATATATCTGTGAATGCACAATGGAAACCCAACAGCCACAGCGTTTCTGGAGCGTAAAAAGATGTGCCAGGTACACCAAAAATGTCCTTCAGGGCTCCTGTGTGGATATTTTAGTCTTGGTTTGGTGTCAGGGAGGTTTAAAAGTTGGGTGACAACTGGGAGGACATGGGTGTATCAGGCAGGGGTGGTTGTGGGGCTTTTTGTTTGGAAGCTTTTAAAAGATGTCCAAATTTTTTCAAGCCTCAGAGTTGCAAAATACAGGAAAAAGACAGCAAAGGGGCTGGGTTGGGTTTTATTGTGCAAGGCACTTCTCAAAAATGTACTGGCAGTTGTTAAAGAACTGCTCTGTCATTAAGGAAAGTAATTAATGACTGGCTCACTTTAAAATACAACTTAATCTGAGAATCAAACACTAAGGTGGACAGGGGGTCAACATGATGATGACAAACATTTACAAGGTATTAAAGTCTTTTGTTGGAGTATGAAGCTTATAAAACCAACCCAAAACCAAAGTGATTTTACACTTATTGGTGGAAATACTGACAAAACCAGCAAGTTTTTAGATACTGCAGGATTTGGGCTGAAACTAAGAAAGCTCCAGCAAGGACTGACAGAGTTTGTATCCATGGATTAAGTTCAGCAGTAGCCACATGATGAATAAATCCCAGGGAATTGTAAAGGCATGAGCAGAGTCTGTGAGGACAGAGGGATGACAGGAATAAAGACTTGGGGTGGAAGGAAATTTGGGAAGCACTGGAACAACTCAGCAGGGATGAAGGGGCTTCAGAGGACTCAGGACTCACTTTATCCCTGTCCAGCAGAGCGTGGCAGATGATGTCCTCACAGATATTTGCTGAGGGGGCCAGGCAGTGCAGCCTGTAGAACAGTTCCACACAGGGAATGTGGTGCTCCCGAGTCTCCTTGTTCAGCTGGTTCCAGAGCACACAGGCTACTCTCTAGGGAAAAATAAACAAATAAATATAATAATAATAATTATCATCCTCATCCTCATCATTTCTTTCCTGACTTCCAAGCTTTCCATTGCATAAATACCCCTAATGTTACCAAAATGGATTTCCAATTTGTCCTAGAATCGTGGAACTCTGCCAGTCAGAGGTTCAGGGTGGGGAAAAAAAGGAGAGGAAAACGGACAACCTGGTAGAAATCTGTTTTCTCTGAGATCATCTTTAGGACTCCAGGAGCGATGGGAGGGAGGGTGACCATCTGCAGCTTGCCCAGGAAGGGGTTGTGGCTGGAGACTTTGTAGCGCTTCATCCTGTCCTCGATGACCAGAGCCAGGGACTGGGAGTGGTTGATCACCTCCAGCAGGGTGAAGATGGACACGTTCTGGACGTAGCAGTCGTTCACACAGCAGCAGATGGTCATCAGGGACCTCAGCCACAGAGGGAAGCTGGGATCACAACCTCCTCGGAAGGGAAGGGAGACAAAGGGTTGGAATAATCTCCAGGTCGGGGTCACGTTCCCAAGAATTCTCCAACCAAGGTCACAGGACAAAAGAGACAAAAATGACTTCCTAAATCCAAGTATTGTGCTAACATAGAATCACAGAATCAGCTGGGTTGGAAGGGACCTCCAAGATCATCAAGTCCAACCCTTGATTCAACACCACTCTGGTTCCCAGCCCATGGCACTGATGCCACATCCAGTGTGTCCTTAAAAACCTCCAGGGATGGAGAATCCACCACTTCCCTGGGCAGCCCATTCCAATGGCTGAGCACCCTCTCTGCAAAGAAATTCTTTCTAATATCCAACCTAAACCTCCCCTGGCACAGCTGAACACCCAGCCCTCTTGTCTTGCTGATGGTTGCCTGGGAAAAGAGACCAACCCCCCCCTGGCTCCCCCCTCCTGTCAGGGAGTTGTAGAGAGTGAGGAGGTCTCCCCTGAGCCTCCTCTTCTCCAGGTTGAGCCCCCCCAGCTCCCTCAGCCTCTCCTCACAGCACTTGTGCTCCAGTCCCTTCCCCAGCCTCGTTGCTCTCCTCTGGACCTGCTCCAGGACCTCAATGTCCTTCCTGAGCTGAGGGCCCAGAACTGGACACATCATCAGTATTTCATAGAATCATAGTTTGTGTTGGAAGGGACCTGAAAGATCAGCTTGTTCCAATCCCCTGCCATGGGCAGGGACACCTTCCACTAGCCCAGGTTGCTCCAAGCCCTGTCCAACCTGGCCTTGGACACTTCCAGGGATGGGGCGTCCACAACCTCTCCATGTTTTCCCTAATTCTCCCAGCAGAAAGCTCTTGCAGGACCCCAGTAACCCACATAACTAGTGGCTTTCTGCTTTCCAGTTTACATTTATTCACAACTAGTGGTCAGAGCTGCTCTTTTCCAGCTGCCATTGTCACAGCCAGCTCCAGAGGGCCGCTGATCCAGGGATGTTTTTCCAGCAGCATGGAGGTGTATCATTCCAGAACCCACCAAGCACACAGGGAACTGGGATGGCTGACAGCCAGTCAAGCCATCTTTGCCTCTCCTGAGGGAATAATGCCAAGTCTGCCATGTCCATGCCAAGCAGAACAGCTGACCCATGGAGATGATGGGAATATCACCACTTGGCTAAGGGAGACAGTAGAAATGAGGTGAGGAAGAGAATCCCATTTCCCAGTTTCTCCCCTCTCCATTCCCTACAAACCTATTTGTCAGCTGGTCTTCATGCCAATAACTGAAGCTGAGGAATGAGCTGGAATTCCAAGAACAAACAGGCCCTCCAGTTGTACAAGATTATTCTTACACGTTACATTGGACTCCTTTGATTTCTGAGGGTTTGGGAAAGAGATGGTTTTGCTTCTGTTATGGTTTAGAGCTCATCTGCCTCTAAAACATCTTTTTTTGGGGGAAACACAGCATGTGGACAGTGGGGGATGCACATCCTGAAAATCCTGAACTGTGCCACAGGGTCTTTTCATCCCTTCAGCTACAAGTTTGGTAATTAAAGTTTCAAAGGAATGTGAATTTGAAAAGCTTGGCAAAGCTTGTGCCTCAGCTGCAGGACACAAAACACACGCTGAGGTGGGCAAGTCTTTAATTCACAGGCAACTTCAGCCCTGTCAGAAGGGTTTTTTACTGGCCCTGGTCATGTGTTTTTGCAAATCCCTAAGTTCCCACTGCTATTTCCATCCTCAAACGCTCAAGCTGCCCAGGAAAGGAATCCTTTCTTACCAGGAACCTCAAACAGAGAGAGATACAACTGTTCCATCTCCTCCTCCGACAGGTAGACTGGGAACGTGGTGCAATCCAGCAGAAGGTGACAAGCTGCAGAGAAAGCTTCCTTGCAGTCACCTTTAAGGGGTCCCAAGACCAGCATCACTTGTTCCAAATCCCACTCTTCTTCCTCCTTTCCCTTTTTACTCCCAGAGTCGTGGTCAGGGAGCAGAGGGCTGGAACTCTTGCTCCTGAAGGGAGACCCCCGGGCTGAGAACAAGTCTGAAAGCATTTGTTTAACCTGGGGCACAGTGATCTGCTTGGCATCCCAGGGGCTCTTTTTCTTGCTGGCACTCTCAGGGAACCTGTATCCATTCTCCTTTTTCTCCTTCCCACTCGGATTCGTTGCTGTAACGCCCTCGTTGCTCGTTTCTTGGAGCTGCACCCCGAAAATGTATTTACTGGAAAACTTGGCAACCAGCTCTTGGATGCACAACAGAGTCTTCTGGATGCTCCCCCCTTTCTTCCAGACATCATCCCTCTCCAGGGTCACTGTGGGCACCCCCAGGTGCTGGGAGAGCTCTGGGGATGAGGCACTCAGACCAATTCCACTGTCCTCTGACTTGAGGGGCTGGAATGGAGCCTCCTCCTCCTCCTGCAGCACTGACTTTGTCTCCAAGGTTAAGTCCACATCTTCCTTTGGCACTGGGCTCTGAAACAGGAATGTTCATGTGGTTAACGTGGCACTGGCAACAGAATCTTAAGCTGGGGAACAGCAATGACAGAAAAACCTACTTCCTAAAATTTGCAATTTCCAGCTACTTTTACAAAACCACGGGATCACAGTCATTTCTAAGCAGTTCCATTTAACTGCCTTTAAAACCCAGCAAGTGTTTGTATAAACCTCATGCCTGGACTCAGCAAACACCAGTGGATCTGCGGCTACAGGTACTTAGCAAAGGAATATTTCCTTAAAATCAGTGTACCACCAGAACAATGTCACAAACACTGGATTATTTCCAGCCAAAGGCACGCATTTGTTCTGCTGGAAAACTCTGGCAGGCTGTGCTTGTGTGGCTGCTTGATGCCATTTATTCCTCATTCCTTATCATGGGCTCTTGCACACAAACAATACTCCATTGTGTACAACTGAAATATTAATTGAAAGCCTTGCAGACCTAACCAGCTGTGAAGCTGGGCTTGATTTGGCAACTCAAATTTTGAGCTGCTCCCTGCTGCTGAGTGCCTTTTCCAAAACCATAAAGCTCACATTCTTCTCAAGAGGCAGGATTACAGCCCCAGTTTCAGACAAGACTAAACTCCTTCAGTGCCACAAATAACTCTAACAAGCCAGAACTGAATATCCAGTAAGAATAACAAGGCATCAGATTGCTCTGGAAGGAGCAAAAGATAAGCTTCAAAAAAATCTTTACTGCTGCAGTTCCATATTTCATGGAATCACAGAAGGGGTTGGGTTGGGAGGGACCTTAAAGATGATTTTGTTCCCACCTCCTGTCATGGGCAGGGACACCTTCCACCAGCCCAGGTTACTCCAAGTTTATCCAGCCTGGCCTCGGACACTTCCAGGGATCCAGGGGCAGCCACAGTTTCTCTGGGAATTCTATCCCAAAGCCTCACCACCCTCTTCCTGATATCCCACCTAAACCTACTTTCAGTTTGAATCCATTGCCTCTTGTCCTGTCACTCCAGGCCCTTGGAAATAATCTCCATCTTTCCTTCAGGCACTGGAGCAACAGTTATTATCTGTTTTATAGGTTTTAAGTTCAGAGAATTTGCATTTTAAAGAAGTGATGTCCGAGTTTTAAACACCTATGAGGAGTTCCAAAACACCTACCCCGTTTCCACTCCCTGTCTCGATGTCCAGGTAGGAAGGGGGCATTTGCACCTTGCTGAGCACCTTAAAACAGGTCTTTAAGGCATGAGTGAGTTCTGGCAAACCCAATAATTCCATGTTTTCCAGGAGAGACTGCACCATGTAACTGAGCATCTGGGGCAGGTACTGAGTCTGCACTTCAGAGTAGAGTTCCTAAAACAAACAAGTAATGTTTAAAATAGTTATCACACCCTTATCCCTCACTGATCACTGATGGATAAAGTCAGGGGGCCTCACCAAAGGGATCACATCGAGAAGGAACACCAAGAGTGTGCAGAGCTCTGAAATTGTAGGAGGAGTGCTAATATTTTCCAGAGGATATCTCATCTCTGAGGATTTGTTTCTGCAGTGAAAGAAAAGACATGTTGTTATGGAAGTTTTTTACGTCAAAATTCTAGTTACAATCAAAAAAGCCTCGTTAAAACCAGCACAAAACACTGAACAGCTTTCTGGAGAAAAGGACTTTTAACACAGCAGGATAAAACACTCTGTCAAAACCACCTCAACTGCACGTGGGATGTTATAAAGTGCTGCCAATTTTCAGGTTAAATCTCTATACATAATCTTATAACTTAAAGTATAACCTTTCTTAAGAGTTTAAAAAGGTTAAAAAGAGATAACACAGAATCACAGAATGGTTAGGCTTGGAAGGGACCCTAAAGATCATTTAGTATCTTTATTTTTCTTCAATCTTTCTCCATCTCCCCTCCCAACCCTTTTTCCTCCTTCAGCTGTCATTTTGAGAGTAATTTCTTTTGTTCTCAGGTTGATAATTTCCATCTAATTGTTCACCTGCTTGCATTATTGAATTATCTTAGGACACAGCTTATATATCTGGCTGGTTCTAACATGTGTTATGTCCCCTGAATTTAAAAGCCTCATTATTATCTCAGACAGCTCTGGAATGGCATTTTTTTAAGAGGCCACTATTGCTGGAAAACACAAACACCTGAAACAATCTTCAAAGCATCTGGTCATGTAATCCCAGAGGAAATCTGTGCTTAAGGAGGTGATCAACAAATTGACTGTTTTGACGATTTCTGAGGCGTTTTTGTTCTCTTTGATTGCACTGTTTGAGGGGAGAAACAAGGGAGAGAAAGAGATGTCAGTGAGGATTCTGAGAGCACACACATCATAAAAAAACCCCATGGATTATTTCAGATCAAACACTAAACCAGGCTGAAAGAGCTGGAGTTGGAGCATCTTTCTCCCAAATGATGCAAATCCAGCTTTGGAAGTCACCAGGCAGGGCTGTGTCACCACCCTGATTCTTGGCTGATGTCACTGGGGTTACTCAACACCCATCACATGCAGTGAACTTCATTCTTTTTCTGCTAATCCAAGAGAAATCCACTGTGTGTGGGGGGAAAAAAAGGGAAGCCAGAGAAAAAAAAATCTCATCTTCTCTACAGAAGTTCACTTTGTTCCAACCCAAACCTTCCTTAAACCGCTCGATTTTAGTAACTTGGCTTAAAATAAATGATCCAGTTTTCAGGTCAGGGTTGAAAAACTTGCCATTGTACCTCGCCAGGATGTTGCCACTTTGGTTGTAGCTGAGTTTGAGATCAGAGCCAAGGGCATCTTTGCAGTAGGAATAAAAGGCTCTGAGAACTTCCAGGAACAGATCCCCAACCACCTGTGGCCCTGCAAGAGAAGGGAAAAAGAACTCAGGAATTTTATGGCACTGGTTCTATGTTACACTTTAGCCACTGGAATAAGGCACCTGCAGGAAACTCTACATAAATTTGCAGTTCAAGTGCCAAAAACAGTCTCCATGGCTGTGTCCATAAGGAAAACAAGCAGGTTTCCCAGTACACATTTATCCCAGTAGCCTTGTTCCCATTCTGAGGGACAGAAGCTGGGAAAAATCAGCAAACTGAGGAAGTTCAAATGCCTAAATATCTAAAAAATCTAATATCTAATACCAAACCTAATATCTAATATCAAATGCCCAAATATCTAAAAATCTAATACCAAATCTAATATCTAATATCAAATGCCTAAATATCTAAAAAATCTAATATCTAATACCAAATCTAATATCCAATATCAAATGCCTAAATATCTAAAAATCTAATACCAAATCTAATATCCAATATCAAATGCCTCAATATCTAAAAATAAATAGTAAAAATGCCTAAATATCTAAAACAAAGGGGTTTAAGAAGAAAGTGTAAGTTAAGTATGTGCTGGCAACTGCATCTGATCTTCAAGGGTCAGTCCTGCTTTGTAATAATTACAATACCCTAAATTTGGAATAATTAAAAAAAAAGTAGTGTATAAAACATTGCAACGATTGCTTCTAAAAAGGGAAAAAAAAAAGTTAAAGTGGCTAAGAGTAGCAGAAAAGGCCAAAAATTCTTGTTATGTGTTAGTTTGATACTTTTAAATAAGAGTTGCATTGCTAAATCCATTTCCTAAGGAAGTTAAAGTCTTATTGGCTTAAGGCTCTAGAAGTTATTATTTTGTGTGCTGGTTGGAACAGAAAGATTAAACTGGATAATGCAGTTTAGCTAAATATCCCTTATTTAAAAGGGATTTATAATCCCTTATTTGCAGTTCAGATTAACCCTGGTTGTCACTCAGCCAAGTAACACGTGCAGTAAGGGAGTGTCTGTTACCTACTTTCTAAATTAACCAATTTATAATTATTATTAATTTAAAATGTAAACAGCCTCAGTCTCTTTGGCATTTTTGCCAGTGAAATATAAGAAATTTTAATGGCAGTAGATTTTTTTTTCCTAAAAAAACAGCCAAAACCCACCTAAAACCAGCAGAAGAGGACACTGGCACCACTTGCCTTATAAACAAACAACTCCTTCTCCTAAGGTAACATTTATTTCTTAGGTAAGAAATACAGAATCTTCATTTTTGCTGGCAGTGCTTTGGTTATTTTTTACCAGGAAATGTGCTTAGAAGGATTTTCCTGACTCAGGAAAGAGGATAAGCCTCCCAGACCCAGGAGCCTGCAAAATGAGCTGCCACTCAGGTATTTATTCTCAGTACATGAGTTTTATTCTGAGTGTCCAGGCTGACTCAGTGGGAACATCACTCCCCTCCCAGAATGCTTTTAAATCCCAAATATCTGTCAAGTCATTTTGAATTAAGTTTTCATTAGAAAGGGGAACTTGCCCTTTAAAACAGGGATGGGCAGAGTGTCACCCTTGTGGTGCTGGCAGCTCCAGGGACACAGCAGGACAGTTGTGGGACAGGGAAGAGGAGTTCAGCAAATGAACTCCAAGCAAAAAATTGAGCAGAATATTGAGACAAAGGCAGAAAGGGTTCTTTTTAACTGCTCCCCTCAGATGGCAGAGCAGGGCACAGAAACACAGAATCACCAAGGCTGGAAATCCCTCCAGGATCATCCAGTGCCACCCTCACCCAGCACCACCAGGATCACCCCCAATCCATGTCCCCAAGGGCCAAATCCAGACACCTCTGGGACACTCCCAGACACAGGGACTCCACCACCTCCCTGGGACACTTATTCCAAGGCCTGATCACTCCTGCAGGGAAAAATTGCTTCTGATATGTGATCTAAACCTACCCTGGTGCAGTTTGAGGCCATTTGTTCTCGTCCTTTCACTTGGGATGTGGTAGAACAGCCCGACCTCCCCTGGCTCCCCCTACTGTCAGGGGGTTGCAGAGCCAGAAGGTTCCCCCTGAGCCTCCTTTTCTCCAGGTTGAGCCCCCCCAGCTCCCTCAGCCCCTCCTGCTGCTCCAGCCCCTTCCCCAGCCCATGGATGCCCCCTGTGCCCCATCCCCACCTTGTCCCCCAGCCCAGAGCACTGAGTGCCACGGCCAGGCCTTCCTGGGACACCTCCAGGGATGGGCACTCCAAACCTCCCTGGGCAGCCCCTGCCAAGGCCTCACCACCCTTTCCATGGAGAAATTCCTCCTCCTGTCCAACCTGAGCCTCCCCTGGCACAGCTGGAGGCCGTTCCCTCTCCTCCTGTCCCTTGTTCCCTGGCAGCAGAGCCCGAGCCCCCCCCGGCTCCCCCCTCCTGTCAGGGGGTTGCAGAGCCAGAAGGTCCCCCCTGAGCCTCCTTTTCTCCAGGCTGAGCCCCCCCAGCTCCCTCAGCCCCTCCTGCTGCTCCAGCCCCTTCCCCAGCTCCGTTCCCTTCCCTGCACACGCTCCAGCCCCTCCAGGTCTCTCTTCCATGAGGTTCCAGACCTGGGCACAGCCCTGGAGGTCCCTCAGCAGTGGCAGCACAGGGGACAATCCCTGCCCTGGGCTGTGCCCACACTATCCCTGATCCAAACCAGGTTCCATTGTCCTCTTGCCCCCCTGGGCTCATGCCCAGCCCCAAAGCAGTGACCAGCAGTGAGAGGAGCAGTGAGAAGCTCGTTACCTATCTCAGGTTTGTCCAGGAGGCTGATGAGGATGCGGAAGGGTTTCAGGTAAGCCTGGTGCTGCTCCTCTGTATTGTCAGACTCGGGGAATTTCTGATGCAAAATTACAACCAAACTCTAGTAAGAAGGAAAACATCAGAATGTTACACATCAAAGAGAGACTGTTGTTTTATTAAGGGCTGAAGTGTTTCTAATTTTGATTTTTGTTTAGGACTGGCTACAAATGGAGCTTCGGTTTTCCATCCAGGGCAGACAAATCAATGGCATCTCATCATCTGTTCCCAAGGGCTGGCATTATTCAGAGAGGCATCTTTCAATAATTCAGGTAGCTCAGCAAAGATGCTTCCCTTTGGTTTCCTTAGATTCCATTTGTATTGTGAGCACATAAATATTGGGATAAATACAGCCCAGCAGGCACCGAGAGAGATGAAAATATAATCACCAAAGGATGTTATCTTTGGGGACAAAAAGTGAAGGACAAACCAAGTGGCAGAGAGAATAATTCTGGACAGTTTGTGCCAATATTTTAAAGGGTCATGAATTTATCTGTGTACCAACCTCAACCAAAAGATCTTTAGAATATTTCCCAAAGAAATAAACAGCCTGGTCTTCAGAAGTTGTGGAGTCTGGAGCAAAAGTACCACCTTTAATATCAGAGCCTGCAAGAGAAACAGAGGCAGCAGGAGTAGAGAGGCAGCACAGAACACTGAAATCACACTGCACTTTTAGCCTTTTCATTTCAACACTTGGCTTGAAACTAATTGTCCAAAGATATGGCCCAGTTTGAGGCATCCAGATACATCCAGTGCAGCCCATAAATCAAAACCAAGGCCAGATCCAGTGATGGAATCAGCAAGGGGAGCTTTTATGCAGCTCTTGCCCTGTCCCTTTCAGCCTCAGTTAAAGGAGGCAGATGTGGAGAAGTGGTAGCTCTCTTATCCTGGATAATTAAGCCTGTGTGGGAATTACCAGACTATTACCAGAAGAACAAAATTAAAAGATTGCTCCTTTCAGTCCACTGAGCCACTTCCCAGCAAGCTGTGGATGAGGCCACAAATAAATCAGATACCTTGGGATTTGGGACAGAGAAATGAATTCACCTCTGAAGAGAAGAGCTCTTTGCCAAATGAATGCTGAATTTTGTTTAACCCCAATAAATGGAAAATAAACAACACTTTTATTTTATCCTTGTTTGTTAACTACTGAAAAAGTTAACGAGTGCTTAAAAAAATTGTCTTTTTAAGCATTGATTGTTCTGCTCTCAGGCACTCAGAATATTGACTATCCTTGGATTTTGGACAGTACCTAACAACCATGCATACAGTCTTCTGTTGAGGGACATGTCTCTCCTCAGCAGTGTCTGGGTTGCTGCTGACAGGATGTAGATGAGATCAGCCCTGGGCAGCAGAATCGTGCTCTCATTGCAGTCCTGGGGCGGAAAACAAAGATATTTCAGCTCTTTGTGAACACTCAAACAACTCAAATTGTTTTTTTTTTTTAACTGGGGATAATTAATGTTTTGAAAAAAAAAAAAAAGGCAACAAACATCAACAACAAACTACTTTGTATGGTAAAAATCTCAAGAAAGGGAATGTGACACGACTGTGATCACGGAATCATGGAATGGTTTGGGTTGGAAGGGACATTAAACATCTTCTAATTCCAATCCCCATGGGCAGGGACACCTTCCACCAGCCCAGGTTGCTCCAAGCCCCGTCCAACCTGGCCTTGGACACTTCCAGGGATCCAGGGGCAGCCACAGCTTCTCTGGGAATTCTATCCCAGCCCCTCACCACCGTCACAGGGAAGAATTCCTTCCCAATATCCCATCCAACCCTACTCTCTGTCAGTTTGAAGCCATTCCCCCTTGTCCTGTCACTCCATCCCTTGGAAATAGTCTCTCTCCATCTTTCTTGTAGCTCCTTCAGGTCCTGGAAGGCCACAGTTAGGTCACCCCAAAACCTTCTCTTCTCCTTAACACTTAAAAACATTTGCTGTATTCAGAATACTGCCTGTCCTACCAAGTAAGTTGGGAAACAATGGGAACCACTCCTATTTCAAGTTAAATTTTCTCCCCTAGTCTCTACCAGAAGCATTTTAGTTTAGTGCAAACAATTCCAAATGCTGAAATCCTACTTGAAAAAGCTCAGTATTTATTCCACATGAGTTTCTCAGGCCTAAATACTTCAAGCACATCCCAAATATCACAGAATAACCCCTGTGAAATCATATCTTCAGGCACATCCTTTGAAGAGCCTGAGAAGCAGCAGAGTCTCCCCCACTACTAAAATTCATGGGGCACAAGAAACCACAAAATTCATTGATTTTGAAGGTACAAAATCCAGCCTTTTGGCAACAACAGAGGTGGGAGCTGGGCTGGTTTCACACAACACACCTCCCATTAGACAATTCCAAAATAGTTCTCTTACCAAAGCTGTGTAAAATGGGAAGAAGAAGAGAATTGCTTCCAGAGTGTTCCTCTGCACAAGGACATTGGAATCCAATACTGACACACACAGAGACTTGATCTGCAAAAGGAAAACATAACAGTTTTTTACTCCTTAACAACATTTAAGGTACAATCAAACAATCACAATAAGGAAAGGAAACAAACTTGGTTACCTGTCAACAATATTTATTTCAAATAAGAGGATAATTCAATAAACTGAGCCATTTAACTCCTGCACCCAAAATGAGTTCAATTTTTGTGGATACTATTAAAAGAATGGTTAATACTTAGGAAATATTTGATTTTGTAACAATATAGAAAGTCCCAGAGTTACACCACCAGCTACCAGACAGGATGTGAAGCCTCACAAAATGCAGATATACAAGCACTCTAATTAGCCTTACAATTATCCCATCCCTCAAGTTAACATGAACTACCACCTCCTGAAGATTTACATTTTACTGGATAAATAAAAAGACACTAAATTGCAGAATTATCCTGCAGAACTCACTTTGGGAACTCCACATTAAATAGTGTATCACAGAAAAGCTGGTCTTCAGCATTAAATTTCATTTAAGTAATTGTATTAAGCAACTTCAAAGCAAGGACCTTTCAGCCTCTTTCTCTGGCTTCAAAATATTTTTAAAGAGCCTGTTGTTGTTCTGACTCAATGCAGGGAAGGCAAGATAATGTGGTAGATAATGAACTTACTGTGAGCTTGTGATCTGTGCCAAGCATGTACTTCTGCTGCTTCCCAGACTGCTCCCTGTTGATGTGACTGACCACAAAGAGGGAAGCAGGAAGCCTGATGGATGGACTGACCAGGACACTGCCCCAGAGAGCTCCATAAAACACCTCCTGGCCCATCAGCAGGGAGAGCTTCACCAGCAGAGCATCTGTCCTGTAGGGAAATATATTGGATTTGAGAAAAAGAGATCTTTGTTGGTTCAGTTTTGCCCCATGCAAAGGCAATTATCCACAGAAACAGTGCTGGAGCTGATGTAATTTGATGTAATTTAATATCTTTATTGATGATTTAGATGAGGGGATTGAGTCCATCATCAGCAAATTTGCAGATGACACCGAGCTGGGGGGGAGTGTTGATCAGCTGGAAGGCAGGAGGGCTCTGCAGAGGGACCTGGACAGGCTGGATCCATGGGCTGATTCCAACGGGATGAGGTTCCACCAGGCCAAGGGCCGGGTCCTGCACTTTGGCCACAACAACCCCCGGCAGCTCCAGGCTGGGCCAGAGGGGCTGGAGAGCAGCCAGGCAGGAAGGGAGCTGGGAGTGGGGATGGACAGGGAGCTGAACAGGAGCCAGAGTGTGCCCAGGGGGGGCAAGAAGGCCAATGGATCCTGGCCTGGATCAGGAACAGTGTGGCCAACAGGTCCAAGGAAGTGATTCTTGCCCTGGACTCAGTGCTGGTGAGGCCACCCCTGGAGTGCTGTGTCCAGTTCTGGGCCCTCAGCTCAGGAAGGACATGGAGGGGCTGGAGCAGGTGCAGAGGAGAGCAACGAGGCTGGGGAAGGGACTGGAGCACAAGTGCTGTGAGGAGAGGCTGAGGGAGCTGGGGGGGCTCAGCCTGGAGAAGAGGAGGTTCAGGGGAGACCTCCTCACTCTCTGCAACTCCCTGACAGGAGGGGGGAGACAGGGGGGGGTTGGTCTCTTTTCCCAGGCAACCATCAGCAAGACAAGAGGGCTGGGTGTTCAGCTGTGCCAGGGGAGGGTTAGGTTGGATATCAGGAACAATTTCTTTGCAGAGAGGGTGCTCAGCCATTGGAATGGGCTGCCCAGGGAAGTGGTGGATTCTCCATCCCTGGAGGTTTTTAAGGACAGACTGGATGTGGCATCAGTGCCATGGGCTGGGAACAGCAGTGGTGTTGGATCAAGGGTTGGACTTGATGATCTTGGAGGTCTCTTCCAACCCAGTTGATTCTATGATTCTGTGATTTGATTCTCTTATCTTTGTGCTACCAGCATTGCCCTTTCCTAATCACAGAGACACAGAATGGTCTGGGGTGGAAGGGACCTTAAAAATCACCCAGTTCCACCCCCTTCCATGGGCAGGGACACCTTCCACTAGCCCAGGGGATTTTGTACAATCAGACAGGAACAACCAAACCCACTCAATCCTTTGTCCCTGTGCACAGCCACTGGAATTGGGTTTCTATCCAAACTTTTCCAGGAAATACCTGCAAACATTAAACCCTGACCAAACTGCTGCAAAACACTGATGGTGAGAATTGGGAAACGCTGAACTGGAAGCAATTTCAGCTGATGTCAGACCCTGGAAGGCAATTTTAGCAGTTTGGGAACTGGAAGTTATCCTAAAAATCTGTACTTTGCAAATCAACAGGCTCGATTTTGAAGGCACTGGACAAATAAAAATTAGAGATGTGAACTCCCCATTCCTGGAGCTGTCCAAGAACAGGCTGGGTGGGGCTCTGAGCAACCTGGTCTAGTGGAAAGTGTCCCTGCTCATGGAATTTTAATCCTTAATATTGAAGATCCTGAAAATGTTCAGCCTCAATATTGAAGAAGAATTTGAAAATCCATCCAAGGCATCTTCTGACAAGAGATCTCGGTCTTGTAGAATTATTAGAATGAGTAAACTAAAGAAAAGCTTCCCCTTGTAGATTTTTGCATTTCACAAACTAACATTAAATGGATTTTTAACATAAATTTTTCACAGTTCATTGTCAGTTCCTGTCTCTGATCTTGCCTGTTCAAGGCAAAGAGGAAAATGATGCCCCCAAGAATAGGGAAGAAAGGTATAAAACCAGGAGCTGGAAGTTCACCTGCAGTTCCCATTAAACTCACTGCTTCAAATTTAGTCAAATGATACAGAAATACTGGAGGGAATTCAGCTGCTCTCTTGTGTTATGACATTTAAATCGAATTTATTGGCAGGGCAGTGGTTTGGGGAGTCAGGTTAATTATTCAGGAGTTCAGAGGAGCTTTGAGAAACAGTTTTTATTCCTTTCTCTCAGCATATTTATTTTTAACCCTCCTTTTTCTCTTCTCTTCTCCTCCTGAGATGAAAATGGAAGGGGAAAGGGTTTTTCTGCTTCAACATCTTTTTGGGACCCACCATTTTTCCACTTTTGGAAGCTGTTTTATTCACTTTTCTGCACAGAAATCTGAGAGAGATTTTTTAAGAATTCCCTAAAAACACAAAATACTGTCTGTTGCTTTTAAATTAACACTTAATAATCAATATTACCTGTCATAAATTTCTGATCCTTCTTCCAATCCAGGCAGGAGCCCAATGACAAAGGCTTGAAGACCAGGCAGGAGGGACTTTTGGAGAGGAAGAAAATATTTCTCATACAAGCCCAGGAGAACAGGCCTCACTGACATTGCTGCATTTGCCAGCAGAGGAAACAACCCAGAGCTTTAAAAAAAAAAACAACAAACACCCCAAAAAAAGAACAAAAATTAGTCAAATAAAATAGACTGTGAAATACTTATTTCTTAGGATAAAAAAAAATAAAAAATAAAATTACCTGTACAGGAATAAATCCTTGGCAAGCCATTTGGTCCCAATGATCTTAAAGATGATTTCATAGGTTTCCAAGGCCTTTAAATGCACTCCACTGGGAAGGGCTGGATGCAAACACTGGGATAATCTTTTACTGATGATCAGCCTTCTTGGCAGGAGAGAATATTTGAGGTTACTCTGAAGAGCCTGTGGGAGAAAGGAGGTGAGAATAAATGGTTGTAATGTAAAAATATAACATGTAGGATGACTGCAGGTCAAAGGTTTCCTAATAGCGTGGGGAAAAGTTAAATCCATTCAAGAGTTTTCTCTCATAAATTAATTTTGTTGCACTGAAACAGCAGAATTTGAGCTTTCATGTGGAATCAGCCATGAACAATCTGGAAAAGCCTGGTCTTACTTTGCCTAGATGCTGGAAAAGGAGGCCAAAGGACAGGACAGGGACAGGGGATCCTTGTCCTTTCTCCAGGGGAAGTATGGGAATGACAAGAAGAGCATCTCAGCTTTGAAGGGATAAAGAAAGAATTAAATATCTATCTTTACTCATAAACTTTCATTTCATGGATAGAATCATGGAATGACCTGGCTTAGGATGGACCTCAAAGCTCATCCAGTTCCACCCCCTGCCATGGGCAGAGATACCTTCCACTAGAACAGGTTGCTCCAACCTGACCTTGGACACTTCCAGGGATCCAGGAACAGCCACAGCTTTCCTGGGAAACCTGGGCCAGGGCCTCCCCACCCTCACAGGGAAGAATTCTATCCTAATAGCTGAAATATAAACAACAAACCTTCTGACCAAAGCAGACATGATTAAATGGGACAATAACACCTTATCTGGAATTCTGTGTGGAATTCAGTAAGTTTAATCACCACTCTCCCCGTCCTGATGTGGAAGTAAAAGATCCTCAGGGCAGGGAATGGGTAACAAAGTGCTGCAGACAAGGCCAGGTTTCCAGGGAAAAAATAAAATCTCCTTTCCTTGGAAAGGTCACTCCTTTCCTAGAGCCACCAGGGCATGTCATCAGGGTAAAGAAGTTGTCCCTTTAATCCAGAGACAACCAAAAAGAGAAGTTGCAGGTCAGTGGCACTGTCTGCACACACAAACAGATGGAAGTCTGGGATGTTTTCATGCAAATTCTTGGCTCTCCCCAAGGTTAAATCATGGTCTTATCCTCCCTAATTGTTTTCAGTTTGAGAAAATGTTTTGGAAAACCAGCTGAGAAGGGAGCCAACCCTGGGAAAAAAACCCAAACCAGGTCAGTGACGATCCCAAAGTCACTGGAACGCGAACACTCGGCAGCAGGAAGAGGAGGAGATAAAACCCATCACCCTCCAGCAAAACCAGCTGTGGAAAAAGAGCTTCTGGTAATAAAATTGACTCAACAACAGTAAATAGAAACGTCCCCCCATTCCTGGTTCACACACAGTGCAGATGCCACTGGGAGTCAATTCATTTCCTTCCCTCCCTCCCCTGGATGAGCAGATTTTAAAGGGTAATAAAAATTAGAATCCAAGAATCCAGCAGTGCTTCCCACACATAACTAAACCAGGTTGTATCTGTGGAGTTACCTCATTTATATCTTTAATATTTGAGAGATTTGCCCACTTTTTACATGAGTAATATTATTTCAACATTCAATATTGATATCTTGAGTACTTGTAATGACTTTGAAGATTGCTGGGAAGCTGGACTTTGAAACATTCTATTTATATCCTTGGCATGTATTTGCCCACACCCTCTGTATATAGAAAAGAAGTTAATTACATAAAAAGGATGCCAGTGGTAAATATTTTTCCTCTCAGGCTTCAGCCTGAACAAATATTATCTTAATATTCCAACAGTTCAAATTTAAATGTCAATTAGGCAGAAAATGAGAACATTCTTTGTCTTTCTCACAGACAATGTGATCCATTACAGAAATAATGTCTGGAGATGTCTGGTTTGGCTCCAACATTTCCCAAGGATATGAAGTCAATCTCCATCATCAAATAAGAACTCCCCTTCACCAAACATCAGGGACAGGGGAGGAAAACATTTGGAATTATGGAATTATGGTTTGGGTTGGAAGGGACCTCAAAGATCATCCAGTGCCACCCCGTGCCATGGGCAGGGACACCTTCCACTATTCCAGGTTGCTCCAAGCCCCATCCAACCTGGCCTTGGACACTTCCAGGGATCCACAGCTTCTCTGGGAATTCTATCCCAGCCCCTCACCAACCTCACAGCCAAGAATTCCTTCCCAATATCCCATCTATCCCTGCCCTCTGTCACTTTGAAGCCATTCCCCCTTGTTCTGTCACTCCAGCCCTTGGAAATATTCCCTCTCCATCCTTCCTGGAGCTCCTTCAGGTCCACAATCAGGTCACCCCAAAACTTCTCTTCTCCAGGCTGAACAATCCCAACTCTCTCCAGGCTTATTAGGAATTAGTGGATATTCAGGGATAAATCAGTTTAAACTATGTCTCCTGGGTAACTCAGAAACCTTCCCATGTCCAAATTCCAGCAGGTGAGACTTAACTCAGGACAACATCACATTTGTGTTCCTTCCCCTCAGCAATCAGAAGACAAATTTCTGATTTATATACATACATATATTTGTATATAATATGTATTTATATATTATATATTTATATTTCTATAATATATATTTATATTATATTTTATATATTTTATGTATTCATGTATATGTTATATATAAACGAAGAATGAAGATTTGAAGACATTTACTATGACACTCTAATCATAAATCATATCCTATAATCCTAATAAAAATGTTGAGATTTTCAGCTTCTGAGATGAACCTTCCATCCCAAAAACCCCCACAATCTTCTTTTTTGTGGCTTGGGTGGAAGAAACACACAGCTGGACACAAGCCACACTTGCCAGGATTTAACACTTTTCTGACAGTTGTCTCTGATTTTTCCAGCAGATAAAGGGATTTTAAACCACTTTCCAATCTCTTGGAAGATTCTGGTTGCCCCAAAAGCCCTCCCAGGCCTGGCTGCTGCTTTGCTGGAAGGTTCAGCCCCTCAAAAGCTTCCCCAGGAACTGCAGGGACCAAAGGATTTTAAAAGGGTTGAAAGGTGTTAAATTAGCAGAGGGACCTAAAAGTGTTCACTGAAATAAGAGTGACATGATAACACACATAATTCCAAATGCTCCATCAGCTGCTGGGAGCTGACAGGCAAAGTGAAGGAGCTTGATTTTTAAATATCCTTCAGCTTTCAAAAGTGAAAATAAAAAAAGAATCAGTTGATCTGGTGTGGGGGCAGATGATGATCCCATCCCAAACCAGGGCTTCCAGGTTCAGGATCCAACACTAAATAACACACAAGGATGCTCAGAGTTGCTTTGAAATCGAGATTTTAAAGGTCCATTTTTGGACTTTTTGCCATTCTTTGCACCTGTGCCTTAAAACAAAACCAGACATACACACACACACACTGAGGAATATCTGCATTTCCACAGTTACTGGTTTAACCCCTGCACTGCTTTATAGCACCACCAGAAATCAGAGAGATCGATTAAAAATTGATAAAACCCCCATGCAAATCAAGGCAGTATTTTTATTTAATTAACTAGAACTCCATTTATAAGATTTTCCTCAACTAGGAGATAATTCTTTAGTATCTTTAGTTTTAGACAACAGTGGCTGGGAGGGCAGGGGGAGAAGGGAGAGCCCCTGATTCCATTTTCCAAAAGAATTCCAAACAGAGCTCCAGCTTCCAGAAAAAAAACCAGCAGGAAGTTGGGAGAAAAGAGTAAACTAGGAGGTGGAGTTGTATTAAAAAGGGGGAAAAATGTGTATAAAATATGCCTAGTCCTGCATGTTGCATTTGTCCACGGGTGTGGTGAAGTTCCATAAAGCAATTAGGAGGTAATATATAAATATATATTAAAAATATATATATATTTATACACACATATATAAAAATATATAAAATATATAAATATATACAAATATATAAAATATATATAAAATAAAGATATAAAAATATAAAATATATATAAATATATTATAGAAATAGAAATATATAAAATATATAAAATATAAATATGTATTCTATAAATATAAATATATATTATATAGATATATAAAATATATAAATATATAATAGAAAAATATGAATATATAAAGATAATAAATTATATATAATTAATATAAATATGAAAAGATATATTTTTATATGTATTGTCATAAATACAAAAATATATTTAATAAATATAAATATATGCATATAAATATATAAAATACAATATTATATAAATATTATATAAATATAAATATACATTATATGTAGATATATAAAATATATAAATATATATAATATACAACTATATGAATATATAAATATAGCAAATTATATATAATTAATATAAATATGAAAATATATATTTTTATATGTATTGTCATAAATATAAATACATATTTAATAAATATATATAATTATATATTTAATAAATATATATAAACACATACATATGAATATATAAAATATAATATAAATATATAATATACAAACATATGAATATATGAATATATAAATATAATAATCATATATATTTAATATAAATATGAACATATATCTTATTGTAATAAATATAAATATATATTTAATAAATACATATAAATATATATTTAATAAATATATATAAATATAAAATTATAAAAATATAAAATATAATATAAATATATATGATATAAATATATAATATACAAACATGAATATATGAGTATATAAATATAGTAAATTATATATAATTAATATGCATATAAACATATGTATTTTAATATTTTGTCATAAATATAAATATATATTGAATAAATATATATAAATATAAAAATATTAATATAAAAATATAAAAATAAAGATATATATTTAATATTTTATATATAAATATATATTTAATATTTAATATATTTAATATATTTTTTATTTATATATATATATATATAAAAATATTGTCCTCAGCAGAAAGCAAGTGGTGTTTGTGTCTGTAGTTCAGGCAGCAGTGGGTGGGAAGCCCTGGCAGTCTGAGCTCTCC
This sequence comes from Chiroxiphia lanceolata, assembly GCF_009829145.1. Classification (NCBI taxonomy): domain Eukaryota; kingdom Metazoa; phylum Chordata; class Aves; order Passeriformes; family Pipridae; genus Chiroxiphia; species Chiroxiphia lanceolata. The sequence goes on along the minus strand of NC_045638.1, from coordinate 2,037,379 downwards.
CCGTGAAGCAACTGGTTTAATTAATGGCCCCCCCTCATTAAATCTGCTCCAGAAGAATCCTCCTTTTCTCTCCCCTCAAGAACAGCCAGACTGTGCCCTGGAGTGTTACTGGCAAAAACAAACAGCAATTGTGCAGCTCCAATGATTTTGGGGCCTTGCTTTCCCCTTCTGAGGCAAGAAAAGCCCCTCCCCCAGAAATAAAAAATAACAGACTCATTTTCTACTGAAAGTTACCTTTTTATAAAAAAAAAATTCCCTTGAAATTGCAGAGTAAAGATTAAAACTTGGTGTTGTTGTTACAACCTGGGCATGTGCACACTTGTGTCATGCCCAAGGATAAAAAGCAGTTTGAAAGTGCTCTTTTAGAGCCAATATTATTTCTTTAGAGGCTAAATATTTAGGGGAATAAACATCATGGAATCCTGGAATGGGTTGGGTTGGACATTAAAGGTCATCCCATTCCACCACCTGGCCTTGGACAATTCCAGGGATCCAGGGGCATCCACACCTTCTCTGGGCAACCTGTGCCAGGGCCTCCCCTGCACAAATTTCAGAGACTTTTTAAAAAAAACCTCCTTTTCTTACAAAAGCAGGCTGTGGAATCCAATATTTTCTGCTCCTCAGCTCTTCATTTTACAAATTGTGCCACTTATCTACCATTTGCCTGCAGCCAGAATGAAAATTTCTGGAAAATAAATGTCAATAATCTGGATTAAAAACCCCAATGTGAACAATGCACTTGGATTTTCCCAACTTCAGCACATCTCTAACCTCTCCATTGCCTGAAGTTCCCCCTCCCTGACACTTTTATATGTATTTTATATAATGTACATCCTCTGTTTATACTCTGAGAAGCATTTTGGAGAAGAAAACAATAAACTGATAAACCCACCTATGCTGAACCACCACCTATTTCTAGGTTTAAAAAGACACCATCCCTCCAGTTTATCAAGGCCTGGAAGTTATTTCTCACTGAAAGTGAAGCTGAAACCCTCCTTAAAACACTAAAATCCATATTTCCTGCCTGTTTGATCCACCCAGTTGCACCTGCCTATTTATTTATAAATAATAAATAAATATTCTTTATAAATAATTTATTTATAAATAATAAATAAATACCTGCCTGTTCTTATTTATAAATATTATTTATGTTCTTATTTATAAACATTACTTATATTCTTATTTATAAACATTACTTATATTTTTATTTATAAACATTATTTATATTCTTATTTACATTACTTTCCACTGTTTCTCCTTCCCCATAATGATGCATCATGACCTCAACTACTCAAATTAAAACCCCCAAAAACCTTTCCCTTACAAACTTGGGGTGCAGAACAAATTCCTGCCAATCCTTCCCTCGTGTTCACACCTGGTACCTGCAGCTCTTTTTTTACCACTGCAGGGAATTTTCATCTTCCCTGACCTTAAAAAGCCCAGGTCAGCCCAAAAAACATGGGTCAAACTGCAGTAACTCACCTCAGGCTCCCTATAAAACCTGGGAGGGACACACAGAATTTCAGGACAACGTTCATCTGACCCACTTTAAACAGCAAGAGATGAGTCACAAACCAAAAAAAATAAAATAATAATAATAATAAAAAAATTAAAAAAAACCTTATTCCTCTCCCTGTCTAAAAAGAATTCAAGGTGAAGCTGTCAGCACTGAAGTCCTATCAAGTTAGATAAAGGTTCACCCCTCTCAAATGACAAAATAAAATCTTTCCAGATCTACAAACTGCCCCATTTTGTTGAATATTCAGATTAAAGTCACTTGGGCTCCTCTGGTTTTTTTTTTTCCCTGGTTCTGGAAGCCACCATAAAACATCATTTAGAGCTGTAGAAGCAACAGAGAAACTGTGAAAAACAACTTTTGGTTTATCCTGAGTAGAAGCAGAGAATCACTGTGGTTGGAAAAGACCTTTAGGGTCATCCACAGATGTTGGATCTTTTCAGCAGCAGCAAAAGCTCCAAGGCCACTTGGAGGGATCCAGAGTGGATCCAGAGCAGCTCCCTCTGGTCTTTTTACCTCATCTTTGAGGAGCAAGAGCCTGTGTTGCTTCCTCCAGACCTTGGATAATTCCACTGAGTTTCTGATATGAAGAAATAACAGAGAGGTGATGTGTGTGGGTCTCAATAGTGCCCACAGGAGAAAAAGCCTCACAAAATATTGCACCCACGCGGGCAAGAACATCTTCCACGCCGCTCTGGAAGGATGGGAAGAACTTCTGGAACTCAACTTACTCCTTCTCTTTTGTCCTTCCCTCTCTCAGCATCTTCACACATGCTTAATGCCAATTATCCCTGCACATCCTGACACTCAAGATCCTTAATATAACATAATAATAACATTTTTACCATTTTTACTGCTCATCTCCTCTCTCCTGCCCATCCTCTCTCCCTGCTCATTCACCTCCACTGGAGGGAAAAAATGAGGCTTTTATGCTAAAAACACCTCCCCCAGCACTGACAAAACCCACCAATATTTATGTTTTAGGATGTAAGAGACCAAGTAATCACAAGAGTTAAGGGAATAGTTACTGACATCTTATTTCAGCCTTTTGGCAACTCATTCCCCTGCCACATCATCCTCATTTTCAGATAACACACAGACACAGATGAACACTGGGGATGATTTGCTCTACCAATTCTTAAGCTCCTAAAAAGATTAAGTCCATAAAATACCACAGCAGATGGACTGATGGATCAGCTAAAAGCTTTTTCCCTTGGTTCCTACTATGCTGCTACATATATCTGGCAATTCTTGCACCTGAATAAGAGTTTGAGACAGGTGTTAAGCAGTTCAGTGTGCTCATCTAGGCCAAGATCAGAGATCAAAGCCTACCCCTCACTCTCATTATTTCATATTTTCCCTTTTGAGAAAAGCATTTTGAAGGCCTCTGGCTCTTGACTCAACAGGAATCATGATGAAACAGTGAAGGTAGAAATGTGCAACTCCTGCTCCAGAGCAACTCCTGTGTAACTCCTGCTTCAGCTTCTCACCTCTCTGAAGAGGGAAAAACATGGTTGCCCTTAAAAAAAACCCTCAATTTGGCAAATGTTGCCCCAGTTTTGGATGTTAGCCAAGTTTTTGATGCTCTCACAGTGCCCTGGATAACCTGTCCAGCACACAGGTGGACAAATCCATCCCACTCTGGCTGAACAACTGGCTCAAAGGGTTGCAGTCAATGGGGTGACATCGAGCTGGTGGCTGGTCACCAGTGGGGCTCCCCAGGGCTCAGGGATTTAGGGCCAGTGTGTTTTATGTTTTAATATTTTTATAAATGATCTGGATGAAGGAATTGGTGACAATATTAAATTCCTGATGATACTAAACTAAGAGCAGCCATTGACTCCCTGGAGGGTTGAGAGATCCTGCAGAGAGATCTGGACAGATCAGAGAGCTGAGCAGTCACCAACCGTGTGGAATTCCTTAAGGCCACATGTTGGATTATCCACCTGGAATGGGGTAAACACACAAACTGGGGAATGACAGATTGGAGAGCAGCACCAGGGAAAAGGATCTGGGGGTTTGGGTTGATGGCAAGTTGAATTTGAGCCAGCAGTGCCCTGGCAGCCAGGAGGGACAACCACGTCCTGGTCAAGGGAGAGGATTGTCCTGCTCTGCTCTGGGGGCACTTTTGGGACATCAAGTTATTTGTGTGCTGAGGGGAGGGTGACCAAGATGGTGAAAAGTCTCAGGGACAAGATTAAGAGGGGCTGAGGGCACTTGGCTGGTGCAGCTGGAGCAGAGGAGCCCCAGGGCAGAGCTCAGTGGGGGCTGCAGCTCCTCCCGAGGGGCAGCTCCGACCTCTGGGAGCAGGGACAGGAGCCAGGGAAGGGCTGGAGCTGGGACAGGGCAGGCTCAGGGTGGATCTCAGGACAAGGTTCTTCCCCCAGAGGGTGGTTGGGCACTGACCAGGCTCCCCAGGGCAGTGGGCACGGCCCCAAGGCTGCCAGAGCTCCAGGAGGGTTTGGATGACACCAACTCCTGTGTTTGAGTTTCATGTTGTCCTGCAGGGAGCACAGACTTGGACCTGATGCTCCTTATGGTCCCTTCCAACCTGAGCTATTCCATGGCTCCATGAATTCTCTGGATTCTCCTTCCCCTTGAAAACCCTGCAGAATTAAGGTTTAGCAAGGACAGCAAAGGCTGTGAGGCTCCATCAGGGAACAACAGATGTTTCCCTCTGAGTTCTGCAGGAGTTGCCTCCTCCCACCCCTATTTCCTCAGGGACTGTAACCACTCACCCCACATACACTGAGGAGGAGTTTTATACTAAAAGAGCCCAAAAGGGACACAAAATACAAGCACCTTGTTTCTTGGGCAGGAGGAAAGGACACATATCCCAAGTGTTTTCCAATAAAGTCTTTTCCTTTCTTTCTGCCCGTCTCTCTCACTCCATGGTCACACAAAAGACACTCTCTACTCAATTATTCCCTCAAATCCAAGGGAAGGGTATGGTCAGGGAAATGGGATCATTAAATACAAGCTTTGAGTCAGAAAAAACACTCTAAAACTTCTGACCTGTTTCATATAAAAGCTTTTTAGCTGCTCTGAAGTGAGCAACCAGCACCCCGAGGTTTCTTGGATGCAAAAATTAAATTCTCTGTACAAAGGGGAAAAAACCACCATTTGAAGGGAAGCTCTGTTGGTTTCACCAGAATTTCTCACATTTATATACAATATACTTACTTAACTGCTTCCAATACCCTTCCTTTATAAACTCATATTTTTCTGGAGTGAATTTTTTAATTTTTCAAAGCATTAAAAGCCACGGAAAAGTTAAGAACAACACAAATATAATAAAAAAATGCAAAAAAATTATTCCTGTACCTTGTTGAGTTTGCCAAGGGAAGATATCAGATCTGCCCATTCACTGGATGATTCAAAGTTTCTCAGAGCTTTCTCAATTGCTGAAGCATAATTCCTGTATCTGTAATCCCCCAGCAAATCCTGCTCTTCTGGATCCATCTTTGGTTCTCATAGCAAGGTGGAAGCTCCTGGTGAACTAAAACATGCAAAGAGTTACAAAAATAACCCACATTTTCAGCTCTGGCAAACTTAAAAGTACTGTAAGATAACAACAAATATGCAGAGCACAATAAACAGGTCAGCAGAGCAAGCTGAAACACAAAGTTAAGAGTCATGCCCAGGGAATTATTTTTAACTCCCCAGTGCCTCTTTTGGAAGCTCTGCAGTCACATTTTCCTACTCATGAACCGTGTTTTTCCCCTCCCCTGCACGTGGATGTCCCACAAAAACAAAGGAAAGGATGACAAAGTCTCCCCCTCCCCACTAAACAAGGAGAAGGAAATAGCTTTCATAACACGTTATCTGTGCTGAGCTTTGCAAGGTCAGCGTGGAATGGGAAACATTCCATATCCTAATGCAGCTTTCCAGAGGAATCCTGCTAAAGGGCCTCTCAGCAGAAGGAGCTCTCAGGGCTCTGCATCTCAACTTGGCAGGAGCAGATGCTCGAGTAGCAGAGCAAGGTGTTGTGCCAAAAAAAGCTCGGCCACGCATTTTAATCCTCCTTATTTCGACAAAAAAAAGCATCCCCACGTTTTTAGGAAGGAAAAATAAGTTGTTCAGATCCCATTTTCTCATATTTTGCAAGGCATTTAGATTAAAAATCCAACATACACCTTGGTTTAGAACAGTGGAAAACGAGCACAGTTGGATTTTCTGTACTGAAAAACGATTCCTTCGCTCCTTTGTTACCTCTGACACCTTCGCTCCTTTGTTACCTCTGACACCAGTTTTCCTGATGGAATATACAAAACTATTCTTCTGGAATATTCTAAATATGCTTAGGTTTAGGAACAGCAGGTTTAGGTCAATCCCTGCTACATCACTGATGGAGAAAAGAAAGCACAGCTCTGAACCAAAATATTTTATGTTTCTGAAAGACATCTGCATTCACTTCCCTGTGGTTAGAACACAAAAATACACTTATATTCTTTTAGAGCAGGTCTTCATTAACTGCAATACACAAATCAATAAAGGATTTTTGGCAGGAAACCCTCAGAAAAATGCCTGATGAATCCCCAAAAGAGAAAGGATTTTAAATGCACCTTTGCATTCCCCTGAGGAGGATTCAGCCACTGCCAGTGCAACCACCCTGTGCCATCCAAACTAGATCCACCTCTAGGGAAAAAAAAAAATAAATATCACACAGTGTCATCAGGGCCAGATTTGGTTGGTTGGGTTTGTTTGTTTGGCTACAGTGAGGGTTTAATTTTTGGGTTTTTCCCAGGATGTTTGCAGGGCTTCTTGCAGCAGAGAGAGTGAAAAACCCACTGCCCTGCAGGGTAAACCATTTATCTGGGATACAGCTCTTCTTGCTCCAACAGGGATTTAAAAGAAAAAAAAAAAGTCAGTTCTCCCATAAAACCCAACAAAGTGGAAAACTTGCAAGATACTGTCAGCAAAAAATCAGGAGTAATCTGATATAAACAGTGCCAGGGAAAGAAATGGAACCTTATTTCCCTCATCTCCTCCAAGCACCTTAATCACTGGATTGTGCTCCTACTCTTTAGATCAAAGCATGAGCTAGGAAGTTATTCCAGCAGCTCCCTGCCAAGTCAGGGCTGCTGGCACTTCCTTAAACAGGAGATTTGTCTGGATCCCCTGGAATGGGGCAGCAGTTCTGCTGACAGAACACATCAGATCTGGAAATGCTGTAAAACCACTCAGAGAACGGGAATCGATCCAATCATCAGCAGAATGTCAAGAGGGTCTAAATATCCTATAAAAATCATGTCCCAGAGCATTTTTTGGAGCATTAAAACCTGGCGTGTTTATCACAGAGTGGTTTGGGGTGGGAAGATCATCCAGTTCCACCCCCTTCCCCCATCCCAGGTTGCTCCAAGCCCCGTCCAACGAGGCCTCGGACACTTCCAGGGATGGAATTTCTCTGGGCAACCTGTGCCAGGGCCTCATCACCCTCACAGGGAGGGATTTCTTCCTAATTTCTAATCTAAACCCATTCTCTCCCGGTTTAAAGCCATTTAAGTAAAATCTAATTAGTTTCTGAGGGTAAAAGAGAATGTACTACCCAAGAGAAAAAAAACCCAACTAATAAAACTTCATTTAGGAGGGGGAAAAAAATGTGTTACTCAGTTCTTAAGACGCTGCATTTGGATTTTGCAGTGAAAGGACAGGTAAATGGGGTATTCCCAAGCAGAAAAGCAGGGATGGATGGAATGCTTTAGCGTGGATTGACGGCCATGCACCTCAGCTGCCAGACGTCAGCGAGGTTTGACAAAATCCAGTAATCTAAACATGGCCAACAGATCGTGTTTGTGCTTGGACACAAAGGCAGGAAGATTAAAAAAAAAAAAATAAACGCTTAAAAAAAAGCCAAACAAAAGCCGCTTGCCAGTGACCTTCAGGCACATCTCCCAAATCCTGGGTCACAAACTTCCTTAGTGAATCCTGATGTTAATAGTTTCTCATCAGCTTCCAGCGTTGATGGTAAAAACACAAGTTCCACCTCCATACGAGGAAGAACTTCTTTCCATGGAGCGGGGCAGAGCCCTGGAACAGGCTGTCCAGGGAGAATCGCGGAATATCCTGAGCTGGGAGGGACCCACCGGGATCATCCAAGGGTGCCCAGGACACCCCAAGAATCCCCCCCCGTCCCTCGGAGCATTGTCCAAACGCTCCTGGAGCTCTGGTAGCCTTGGGGCCGTGCCCGGTGCCCTGGGGAGCCTGGCAGGGCGTGGATTCTCCCACTCTGGAGACATTCCCGACCCACCCGTGTTCCTGTGTCACCTGCCCCAGGTGACCCTGCCCGGGGGGGGGGGTTGGACTGGGCGATCTCCAGAGGTGCCTCCCAACCACAACCGTTCTGGATTCGGGGATTCGGGGAGGTGAACGCGGCGCTCCCGAGGCACCGGTGCTGCCCCTCCAGCGTCCCCATTTCCATTCCCATTCCTATCCCCACCTGCCGGGGCCGTGCCAGGGAGTCACCCCCGAGACAGAGCGGGATCCCCCTCAGCCGGGTCCCCTTCCCCTCCCTCCCGGTACCTGCGGAGGGCCCCGCTGGGTCCCGGGGCGGCGGCGGTGACGTGTCCCGGCGCGGTCCCGGCGCGGGGCGGGCGCGGCTCCCGCAGTGGATCCCTATGGAAACGGCCCCTCTGGAAAACCGCCCCCGCCCGCGCCGCCAGGGCCGCAGCGGGGCGAGACCACCCAGCACCGCGCGGGGGGCGCCATCGCATAGCCCAGAGTAGCACGGCTCCAGGTGTCCCCGTTACGCCGCGGTCGCTCTCGGTGTCACCCGCTGTCGTTGTCACCCTTCTCCCGGTGTCATCTGCTGTCGTGTCGCTGAGCGGCACCGCCCGCAGCGGGTCCCCTGTCACCCCGCTCTCCCCCTCCGCGGTGAAATGGTACAACCCGGCGGGTGGACGAGGCGCCGGGCGCCCCCTGGCGGCGCGAGCGGGAACGGCGGCTCCCCCCGCGGCCGCTCCAGCCGGGAGAGCCCCGGGAAGCGTCGGGAGCATCGGGATAATCGGCACCGCTCCCTTGTCACGCCGCACCGGCCTCGGATGGCTTGAAAACAAGGACAAGCTGTCCCCGCCCCGCAGCGAGGGCCGTAACCTGCCCTGCAGGTAACGCGAATGTCAGCGCTTCCCGTGTCCCGGCCGTGCTCCCGGTCCGGCCGGTTTGAGGGAAGAGGCGGATTTGGGGGAATTTTGTAGACGGGGTTTTCCCGTGGGGTCGGTTGTCGCATTTATAGCGGGCTCGGGGTCGATATGAGGAGCCCTCTGTTCGCGGCAAAAGGCTCGGGAGAAGGTTCATGTGCGGGATTTGCAACCAAAGGGACGAGGAAATCGCACCCGGGAAGGAAAATACGTGATCCTGCCCCACCGGGATTCATGGACTGTGGAAACGCTGCTTAACCTCAGTTTCTGTGCCCTACAAGGATTCATGTACTGTGGAAACATATTATTCAACCTCAGTTTCTCCCTTCCCTTCCCAAACCTTCCCTTCTCAAACCTTCCCTTCGCTTCCCAAACCTTCCCTTCGCTTCCCAAACCTTCCCTTCGCTTCCCAAACCTTCCCTTCCCAAACCTTCCCCAACTTTCCCTTCCCAAACCTTCCCTTCTCCTTTTCCCTTCCTTTCTCCTTTTCCCTTCTCCTTCTCCCTTCCCTTCCCAAACCTTCCCTTCTCCTTTTCCCTTCCTTTCTCCTTTTCCCTTCTCCTTCTCCCTTCCCTTCCCAAACCTTCCCTTCTCCTTCCCCCTTCTCCTTCTCCCTTCCCAAACCTTCCCTTCCCAAACCTTCCCTTCCCTCTCCATTTAACAAGCAGGCAGAACTTAATCCTGGTAGTACAAAGTAGATGGGAAAAAAAGCAAAATCAAGGAAAATCCATCTGTTCAGTCCCTCAAGGTGAGAGAAACCATTCAGATTTTGATGGAAACTGTTTGAGCAACGACCTCCAGCAAGTGTTACGTTAATATACTGTTTTCTTTTCTTGAGCCCACCTGCCTTTCCCCCTCCTAGGTAGATTTTTGGGATTTTAGGATATTTTTCAATTAGTTTCTGAGGGGTTGCTCTCCCTCTTGAGAAGTTCTTTCCCTCACAAATTCGTGTTCTTTGCACCAGTTGTGTGTGGTTCCTTCCGTGCAGCAGGGCATAAATCCTGGCTCGTGCTAAATCCTGGCATCAAGTCATGGATTTACTGATGGAATCACTGCTGGAGGCAGCCAGGCTGCACTTCAGTATCCTGAAGGTTCACTTCAAATTCCATGGGATGGTGCCAGAGATCTGTTTGGTTCTCACTGGGAAAGTCAACTGCAAATGTGTGTCACTTCTCAGGTGTTTTTTTACACTTGTCTGCATGTGGGGTGACACTACAAGACTTGGGATCAATTAAAATTATCCATGACATAAATGAATTCTCAAGAGTTCTTGTCATCCAGTACCTAAAGGGGCTACAGGAAGGCTGGAGAGGGACTTTGGACAAGGGATGGAGTGACAGGACAAGGGGAATGGCTTCAAACTGATAGAGTTAGATGGGATATTGGGAAGAAATTCCTGGCTGGGAGGGTGGGGAGGGTCTGGGATAGAATTCCCAGAGAAGCTGTGGCTGCCCCTGGATCCCTGGAAGTGTCCAAGGCCAGGCTGGAAGAGGCTTGGAGCGACCTGGACTAGTGGAAGGTGTCCCTGCCATGGGTGGCACTGGATGGGCTTTAAGGTCCCTTCCAACCCAAACCATTCTGGGATTCTCCCTCAGAAAGTCCCAGGGCCCTGGCACAGTGTTTATACCCAGCTGATGTGGCAGCAGGTACAGCTTCCCCCCCAAAAAAGCCTGGCTGTGTCCTGCAAGAGCTATGGCATTCCCAAGGAACTGCCTCCCCTGAGCTCCCACAATTGTGAATCCAACTCCTTCATTGTCCCATGTCACCACAGCTCCTGCATTTCCAGGCATTTCCTCTGGCTAACAAATTCCAAAGTAAAGCTGGGGAGTGACGTGCCCCCAAAAGAGAAGCAGTAAATCACAGGTGGAAGTTTCCTCCAGCACAACAGACCAGAATTATTCCAGCCCTTTCCTAACCCTTAAACTGGACACAAGAACCACCCTGCAAGAGCCAGAATCTGAGAGCAACAGAACACTTCAGGCACAACAGGCACGGGAGAGAAGCAGGGGGGGAGCTGAAAACCCCCAAGTAAATAGATAATAAATAAATTTTGGTTGGACAATGCAGGCCCTGTGCAGAGCCCCAGCCTGGCCCTGGCTCTGCTCCCAGCAAACAGCCCTTCCCTGGCACTCTGCCCTGTGCTGTCCCAGGACACATTCCCACTGCCAGTGTCAGCTTCTCCTTCCTGACTGATCCTGGGAACAGCCTTGTTTCCACCTCCAGCAGCTGAGGTTGGATCCACCCACACAGCTGATTCTCCATCCTGGAATACCACAGCACAGCTGCAAAGGTTGTGAGAACCTCTGTCCTCTGTCCTGCTTCCTATTCATTCCACAAAAAAAAATGTATTATAATCAATATTGGCATGAGAAATGACATTGCTGACAGTGACAATCCAGCCAAAACCTTCCACTTTGCGTCCTCACCCTGACACAGAATAAGTGGGTTTAACAAACAGCAAACACTGTGAAAGAGTTTAATTTCAAATACATAAAATCATCATGGAATGGTTTGGGTTGGAAGGGACATTAAAGCTCATCCAGTTCCACCCCCTGCCCCGGGCAGGGACACCTTCCACCAGCCCAGGTTGCTCCAAGCCCTGTCCAACCTGGCCTTGGACACTTCCAGGGATCCAGGGGCAGCCACAGCTTCTCTGGGAATTCTATCCCAGACCCTCCCCGCCAGGAATTCCTTCCCAATATCCCATCTAACCCTACTCTCTGCTAGTTCAAAGCCATTCCCCCTTGTCCTGTCCCTCCATCCCTTGTCCCCAGTCCCTCTCCAGCTCTCCTGGAGCCCCTTTAGGCCCTGAAAAGCAGCTCTAAGTTCCTCCTGGAGCCTTCTCTTCTCCAGGCTGAGTGTTACATGAAGTTTCACAACTTTACAAAACTCTCCAGGTCGAATTTTACACCTTTTGTAAAAAAACTTTCAAGCCTATAACTTGGCTTGAGTTTTTAATAAAAACTCAAACCAACAAACCACATCCAGAGTCAGGCTCAAGAAGGAACTTTACAGATCCTGGTGGATACTTAAGAAACTTAATTTGTATTTAACACTGGAGATACTATTTACACAACAGGACGGTGGATCCTTCAGTCAAAAACTTTGCACAGGGATTTTGTAGCTGTTGCCCTTAAACCAAAGGCCTGTGAGATTTTTTTCCTTTTTCTTGTTCCCAGAGAACAGATTTCCATGGGAATTTTTGGGGCAGCGCTCGACCTTGTCTTCAAGGAGCTCTGGGCCATGACTCATTTGGCAATTCCTCACAAAAACAATGGCTCCTGGATCCTTAAAAGACCAACTCCCAATCACACTTTGTTCTGTGCTGATAAGCAATTCATAAACCCACACATATTATTTACCTCCAATGTCCTTCACTCCTGCTCCAGTGCACTTAATTCAGCTTTTTAATAAGGAAACTTCTGGCTGTGCAATAAATGAACTGAGGGAGAGTTTGATTTATCAGTTCTGTGGTTTATTTTCTCTTTCTGTAGTGCAGAAATCACACATTCCAGCCACAAACTTGGCTGCAGAAAATCAAAATGCATTTTCAAACTTGAGAAATACTTAGTACCAGAAGAAGCCAGTTGCATGAACACAAATCAGTAAGTAATTATTTCTTGACATTATTAATAAAAACAACTGATTACATGTTTCTATTAATGACACATCCTTGCTATTTTTATTTTCTCCTAATTAAATTTTCTTCTGACAGTAAGGAATGTCTTTACACAGCAGTGATTCTGTTCTGGTCTTATGAGTCTCCCCCCAGACTGGTCACCCTGAAGCCCTAAACCAACTCGCTGTCCTTAAGAAACAGCCTCAAGAAGCAGCTCTGGACCTCACAGAGATCTGCTGTGCTCAGAAATCATAAGGCACCTACCTCCTCACCCCAGCTCCATGCCTCCTGTCTCAGGGGAGTGGGAAAAGGGCTGGCAATGACATAATCAAGAGGAAAATCAGGTAAACGAGGTCAGGCACCTTCCCATCCCCACTTTGCTCAGCTCACCAGGGTCGGACAGTTTTCTCACTCACAAACTGCCCGTGAGGAGCGTCAGCATCTGAAGGCAGAAGGGCCAAATAAACGGGGGTCTCAGCCCCTTCCTCTGGGGATTTGGTGGCCTGGGGACCTGCCATGTCTGTCCTCACCCAGCCAGGGCAGCAGGCATTGAGGAGGATGTGCTCCCCTTTCCTGTTTTGGTTTAACAGCCGGGCTTGGATCCTGGACAGGACGGTGACCCCGATTTTGGACACCCCATAGGCAGTGTTTGGCCAACCCTCTTTGTCGTGCACGCCCTTCTTGGTGTCCTCCACGAATTTGTTCATGAGCTGCACCAACTCCTCCTCTGTGATGGTGTCACTCCGGAATTTCTGCTGGAGCTCTTGGCTGCAGCGGCCCAGGGCTGAGCAGCTCACCGTGCTGGACACGTTCACCACCCGGCCTGCAAAAGGCCAAGAAAAACTGATTATTTTTGACACTTCTTAAGGCCAGCACTGAGCTGGGGCTGCTCCACAGCTCAAATATTTCGTGTGGGCTATTTTGCAGAACTCTGGGGAGATCAGAGGTAACTCCACGTCACACATTTCTAGGAAAATCCCATTCCAGAGGTGATTTAATTAAACCCTCAGCATCTGTTCCTGGATGTATTTCAGAACAGTTTGCACTTTATACTTGTCCTTCCCAGACTTCTAGCTCCAAAATTGCCCTTTTCTATGGCCCTGAGCAGATCAGCATCACAATACATGCATGTTGCCAGCAGGGAAAGATCCTTATTTAGTAAGTTTGGAATAAAGAAAGACAGCAAGCAGCATCTCCCTGGAGTGCTCTGTGGTTTTTGCAGAACTCTGGGAAGATCAGAGTTAACTCCACGTCACACATTCCTAGAAAAACCCCGTTCCAGAGGTAATTTCAGCTGTGCACCTGCAAAAGCTCTCTATCAAATGTCACATAAGCCTCCAGGAAACAACCCCTTACAATCTGTAGGTATTTTCACAGTGCTAAGAATACCTGAAGATTTCCTAATCCCAGCACAAAAACCTGCAGTGTTCATCTCCCAGCACTTCAGTACAGAGCAGTGAGTCAGTTAATCAGTAAATCATTCGTTGTCTCCAAAATTATCTTGCAATGTTTCCCCTCTTTCTTGAGACTTTCCAGCCATTCAGGGGATTTAACCTTATAAGGCACAGAAATTAATCCTTTCTGTCAATGATTTTATTAAGGCACTCACCCTTCACCCTTAGTATAAGAGTATAAGTTGTAATTTTGGCACTGTTTACTCTTTCCCTAGCTGGCCCCCAAAATTCATTTATTCTGTCTTCTCCTTCTCCACCAGGAACTAAAAATTCCCAAATTCTCTTTCATCTGCTTCACTTCTCTTCTCTTAAAAACCTGGATGTGTTTATATGTTAGTATAAACTGTAGTTCATTTATAGCAGCAAACACACCACAGCACCACATCAAACTCAGCTGAAAGGCTGGTTTTGGGTACATCCCTATCCCAGTTCTGTCATCAAAATGCCCTTTCTGAAGCAAGAACAATTTATGGGGGCAGAGATCACGGACAGAACATGAGGAAGTTCTCTATGGCTTCACTTCAATCCACAACAAGAATGCAACCAGCTTGAAGGCAGATTTAAATATACACAGCAGAGACATTTTGGGGGTCAAGAAAGGCTCTTTTTGGGGTCAAGGAAGCCCATCTGTCCTTACCTACAGCACAGCCCCACTTGCTATGGGGCAGTGTCTGACACTGGAGAGGATTTTCCCATTTAATAAGGGTCAAAATTCACACAAAACTATTTCTGTTATGTTTCACTTACCATAGGGCTTCATAAGAGGCAACAATTCTGTGCAAACATTCTTGGTTCCAAAAAAGTTTGTCTTCAGTGTGACCTCAGCTTGGACTGCAAATGGAGTCTTGTCCTGAACTTTTCATGGCAGGTGGGAAAGAGGAGAAAAAAAAAAAAACAACCAACCAAAAATCAGAATTGTACTGGTTGAATAGAAGTTACCAACCCCCAAAAGTTTATCTTAGTTATTTTTTACACTGCCAAACCTCAAGAGTGTAGCTTATTTCTTTCCCACTAATTAGAAAACGGGCATAAGATCAATTAAAATCTATAAGAAAAGCAACATAATTGACATTAATGAGAAGACCTGGCTCTGCAATATTGTATTAATGAGTTAATCATGTTTTCACCTCTTCTTAGCTGAAGGGTTTTGGCTTTACCCCAGGAGAGCCAGTTGTGTTCCCTCTGCAGGGTCATTTGCCACCCCCAAGTTGTCTGGTCTTTCTGTCTTTTATATGGAAAAGCCATGGAAAAACTGCTCTCCTGGGATGTGCTGCCCAACCTGCCCAGTGATCTGCCAGGACCCACCCACACCCAGGTTCTCAGCTGGGGCTTGAAGTCACCAACATCGTAAAAGCTTCTGTAGGATTTGGTGCAGCCTGAATAAAGAAACTGCCAAAAAACCCCCCAGCCCACCCCCAAAACTGAGCAGTACTTGTGTCATAAATCACATAAATCACCCCCTGAAGTGACAGATCTGTGCTAACACACGGAAAAGAGTGGGAATTAGCAGGCAGGAAAAGGAGCTGCCTGACCTATGGCAAAGAGTTATGGCAGTGGGAGAGCTAAAAACCTACACAGCTCCAAACTTTTGCTTCCATACCCTCCCTGCCTTGGAGAGAGGAACTTCCTCACACTCCCAAACCCACCTGGAGACACTGTAACATCCTACCCTTCCTTGATTTAACAGAATTTATAACTGTTCTCAGAGAGGCTCATCCAGAAGACAACCCACAGTTCCATAAGCATTTCATCCAGGAACAGTTTTTGCTGGACAATCTGGGGTGCAGCACAAAACCAGAATGATAAAATTTAACAGCAAATCTAATCACTGACAGACTGCAACAGCACAAGAAAGAAGGGAAAGCATAAATCCTGGGATGGCAGCAGAAACTTGGTGAGGCAAGAAACAGGTTTGGGTAGAAACAATAATCCTGGGAGGAAGAATTAAAACAAAAATACAGGATAAACATCACAGCAAGTTCTTACAGACCTCCAGACTCTGTGTCAGATACACAGCAACAGCCACAAGAGGCTCCTTTATCACATTTCTGAATTGTGGGACATACTGCTGACTCAGAGTTGGTGTCAGCTTGAAGAAAGTCTGGGCTAAACACCTGGAAGTGATATTTTAACTGCTGCTGCAATGTTTTAATACCTCTCTATCCTGAACACACCCTGCATCTTGGAATTGTATTAAGAGCTGCCTCCTATTAAAGTGATCAAACACAAGCAATTTTTCTATAAAGTAACATGCAAAACATGCAGTGAGTGGGTTTTAGAAGACCATCACTGCACTCCCACTCCATGAGAAGTTCCATCTTCAGGGGCAGGGGAGGTTTGATCCATAGTCCCTGACAGGCCTCCTTAATCCACCCTGTGAGCAGAGGAGTCAGCACAAGGCTGGGCCTGAACAGCTCCCTGTCCTGAGACAGGCAAAGAGATTAAAACCAACCAAAACCAACCAGAAAACAGGGTCACAGAATGGTCTTGGTTGGAAGGGACCTTAATCATCCAGTGCCACCCCTGCCATGTGTAGGGACACCTTGCACTAGCCCAGGTTGCTCCAAGTCCCATCCAACCTGGCCTTGGACACTTCCAGGGATCCAGGGGCAGCCACAGCTTCTCTGGGCAACCTGGGCCACAGCCTCACCACCCTCAAAGGGAAGAATTTCTTCCCAATATCCCATCTCTCCCTGCCCTCTGGCAGTCTGAAGCAATTCCTCCTTGTCCTGTCCCTCCAGCCCTTGGAAATAGTTTCTCTCCATCTTTCCTGGAGCCCCTTCAGGCCCTGCAAGGCCACAATCAGGTCACCCCAAAGCTTCTCTTCTCCAGGCTGAACAATCCCAGCTCTCCCAGCCTTTCCTCCCAGCAGAGCTGCTCCAGCCCTGGGATCCTCTTGGGGCCTGCTCTGGACTCTCTCCAGCAGCTCCATGTCCTTGCTGTGCTGCTCCCCAGGGCTGGAGCAGCTCTGCAGGGGGGTCTCACCTAAGGGGGTAGAGGGGCAGAATCCTCTCCCTAGAACAAATAGTCAGCTTGTGATTTGCTTTATCTAACATGATCTTGACTTGCTTTTATAAACACTTACAAGAAGAATGCACTTTTCCACCTTAAAACTGCTGTGGCTTCCTCACTTTCCCTGTGTTCCTGTCCCCTGGGAGATGAAATGGTTACACTCTTGCTCAGCACAGCAAGTTTTAGGTTAACTGGATTACAGGTAACTGAATGGCCTGAGAAAGTTAGAGATAAGAGAAACCACCCAGGGCCAAAGTTTCTTTTTTATCAGCTGGATGCCTTGGATACCTAGAACAAAGTATGAGGCTTGTGGAAGAGAGAAAATACATATCCCCATGGAACATGGCTGATATTCACCCTCAGGATGGGCTCCCATGGCCCTGGTGAAACTCCTGGGCATTGAGGCAATTATCCCAACTCCACTCACAGGCACTGTGTGCCTCAAGGACTTCCATGCTCCCTGGGTGATGCAAACACAGCACTCCAGGGAAGCACGTTTACAGAATCACAGAATCGCTGAGGTTGGAAAAGACTTCCAAGATCATGGATCCCCCCTGTGCCCCATTCCCACCTTGTTCCCCAGCCCAGAGCACTGAGTGCCACAGCCAGGCCTTCCTGGGACACCTCCAGGGGACTCCAAACCTCCCTGGGCAGCCCCTTCCAGTGCCTGACCACCCTCTCCAGGAAGAAATGCACAGGCACAGTCAGCCCAAGAGATCCCAGAAGACCCATTTCACGTTGTCCTCAAGTCAGGAAGCCTGCCCAGCCAAAAGTGCAGCATGCCACTGGCATACAAGTGTCGGCTGCATCCACGATCCTCTCCACCCAGCTTGGCAGCACACAGGACTACCCCAGACAGAGCCCTTCCTACCTTTGAAGGCGATGCCTGCGTTGTTCACCAGCACGTTCAGCCCTCCGTATTTCTCCTTCAGGAAGTCCCGCAGGGCTCTGATGCTCTGCAGGTCATCGATGTCCAGCTGGTGGAAGAGGGCCCGGAGCCCTTCCTGCTGGAGCTTGGCCACTGCCTCCTGCCCCCGGCCGGGGTCCCGGGCTGTCAGGTACACATCCCCCGGGAACTGCTTGCACAGGTCCCTCACGATGGCAAAGCCAATCCCTTTGTTGGACCCCGTCACCACAGCCACCGGCACGCTGGACATGGTCCTCCCCGGCTGTGTGCCCAGGTGACAGCAACTGCCAACAGCAAAGAAACCTTCCCTCAGATGGACAAAGGCGGATAGTGAAAAGGAATTGAAGTCAGGGAATGGTTTAGGCAGGAAGGGACCTTAAAGATCATCTAATCCAACCCCCTGCCACAGGCAGGGACACCTTCCACTAGACCAGGTTGCTCCAAGCCCCGTCCAATCTGGGCTTGAACAACACCAGGGGTGTGGAGTCCACAACTCTTCTGGCCAATTAGTGTTTTTTTTGTTGTTTTTTTTTCTTTAAAATACTATTTCAAATTCCAGCTTGAATTACGTGAAGCTACATTACTGACTGGAACTTCCTAAAGTAGCCTGAGGTGTCCACAGAGAAATACACACCCAGTGCTAAATGTTTCGAAGAAAACCCAGCCAGTGACTGGGCAAAAAGAAGAAAAAAGGTCTTTACCACAGAAAGTCAATGAATAATTTTTAGTACTGAATTACCTTTTGGCAATTCTTCCGCACTTACACCTCACAGAAAGCCCATTTCCTTCTTTTGGGAATATTTCAACTGGTTCAGCTGAAAAACTCAGGCTCCAAACCTGAGCAACCTGGTCTAGCGGAAGGTGTTCCTGCCCACAGCAGGAACTGGATGAGCTTTAAGGTCCGTTCCAACCCAAACCATGGGAAAAAAAAAACCATAAGGAAGGAGCAGCTCGATCTCCAAGTGCCAGGTGGGAGAAGTAATTAGAGGATTTTCAGAGGGAAAGAGCAGAGCACAGGCTGACAACATTTATCCTGTCCAACACACCATCACCTCTAGACAGAAAGCCTACTTGCTGTTTTTCAAACAGATACAGCGCATTTAAAGAAGATGCATTTCCCGCACGAAAGCAAGTTTAAAACGCTGTTTTTACATAATTCCCACCTCTCTTCCCATCTCGCCTGCAACTAACCCCGCGCGAGGATGACACCCCAACCAGCTCCTGCCTTCCCAGAGCCAGGAGCCCCCGTCCCACCTCACGGCAAACGCGCTTTTCCCTCATTCCCACCGCCTCAGGAGCGGGTTCCTGAGGGGGAGGGCACGCCCGGGCCGCCATGAGCCCCGACCCCCTCAGGGCACCGCGGTCTGAGGGACCCGGGGGGGGCTTCCATCACCTCTTCACCCACCTCCAGCACCGCGGGTGCCTTCTCCCTCGTCCCTCAGCTCCGCACAGCGAGGAAAGCACACGCTGTTCCCCCCAAAAACCTCAGACGATAGCACTACCGGGGAAGGGAGATGCGAACGCCCCTAAAATGGCGGAGCAGCCCCGCCTCCGGGGCGGGAGTGAACCCGCCATGAGGGGAAACCAGGCGATGGCGGTACCTGTGTCCTGCCCAGCAGGTGGGTTTGGAGCAACGGGAAGCGATTCCAGCCCGGGAGGGACTCGGGAGCGGCAATTTAGGTTGCCAGGGGAGGGTGCTGTTGGGTCTGCCGTGGAGGGTGCGCGGGGCACGGGGCGGTCCCGGAGCGGTCGCTTCCCTTGGGAAGTTCCCTCGCAGCGCCGCCTTCGAGTTTTCCTTCTCTCCTTCTGTCCCGGGGGTTTGTGCCGAGCCGGGAATGGAGGTGGTGTTAGCACAGGCTTCCCGGTTCGAGGGGTAGGATGCGATAGGGTGGTGTTGTCCAGGAGCCCGACCGCCTATGGGTGCTCCCGGTTCCCCGCCCGGCCTCCCTCCTTGCAGGGAAAACCTGCGCTCCTGAGGGTCAGTTCAGGGCGCTTTTGGCAAAGCGAAGGATATTGGGAAAAGGTTCTTCCCCCAGAGGGTGCTGGGCACTGCCCAGGCTCCCCAGGGCAGTGGGCACGGCCCCAAGGCTGCCAGAGCTCCAGGAGCGTTTGGACAACGCTCTGAGGGACAGGGGGGAGTGTTGGGGTGTCCTGGGCAGGGCCAGGGCTTGGAATGGATGATCCTTGGGGATCCCTCCCAACTCAGGATATTCCATGATTGTGGGAAAGATGATCCAGTGCCACCCCCTGCCATGGGTAGAGACACCTTCCACCAGCCCAGGTTGCTCCAAGCCCCGTCCAACCTGACCTTGGACACTTCCAGGGATCCAGGGGCAGCCACAGCTTCTTTGGGAATTCTATCCCAGCCCCTCCCCACCCTCACAGGGAATGAAAAGTACTTTAAATATTTGTAAGTAACTTTTTTTTTTTTTTTTTTTTAATTCAGGTTGTCTAAATAAAGCAAAATCTGTTGCTTAATATGAAGAAAAACAGAGGTCGGACAGGCCGGAAGAGAAGAAGAAAACACTCGCAGAGTTTTGTGGATGGAGGTACTATCCCTGAAAGTTAAATGATAAAATAACCAATTGCTTTTCCAGGTATCTTTCTATGGTTTATATTTGCAAACACCTTTGTGTTTTTTTGCTCTCAGGCACGTGGTAGGATTGTTGGGATTGTCCTGGGCAGGGCCAGGAGTTGAACTCAATGGTCCCGATGTGTCCCTTCCAACTCAGGATGTTCTGTGATTTGCAAAAACCTTTGTGTTTTGAAAATGATAATAATAAATGTTACATTTTTTTAATATGCAAATATTGTAGTATTAGTTTACAGTCACCAGCACGGTGAGCTCTCTTTTTCTGGCTCATGACAAGTACTACATTATTCTTAAATTCCTTGAATATGCTGAATAACTCACACAATTCTGAGACCTCCCAGTAACCAGAGGCCCAAAATTTAGTTAGTTAGTTCTAGGGGAGCCTTTCTCACTATTTTTTTATGCTTTAAAATGTCTTAAGATTTGCTTGTCTGACTATACAGTGAAATTTTTAAATTTCCTTTATTTTCCAACAGGAAATTATAACATTTTATAGAATGAATCTTTTTCTTTTTTAATTTATTTTTAGTGAACTGCAGTCACAAGCTGGAATACATTCAACTTAAGAAATGGCTAAAAGACAGAGGATTTGAAGACAGTATTTTAAGGCCAGCAGAGTTCAGGGGTAATGTTTTAATTTTTTTATTGATGGTACAAATTTCTGATTCCTCTAAGAACAGTAGATTCCTGATGTAAGTTTTTTACACCTGACTGGCATCAGGAAAAAAGCCAGTTACTGTTAGTCTTCTAAGGATTTTTGGCAAATGCACACGAATGTCAATTTAACAGAAACAAAACTTGCACACCTGTGCTGAATTCCTGGTAAAAGCTGAAATTTTAAGTGTAAGTAGCACAGTTTTAAAGAAGTGTTTTTGTGTTTCCAGCATTGGAACCTAACCTTGTTATCAGTTGTTCCATCTTTTTTTTTTCCTCAAGCAAGTTCAGCAGATCTAGTGATACACATAAATAAATTATTTTAGAGCTGGGATTCACTTAGTAATGTTTACAATAAAGGTATATACTTGTATTTTTTTCTCTTTAAGTAGGTTATATACAAATTTTTTGCAATATTAATAGAGAGTAAAAAGAATAGAATAAATCAGAGAAAGATATTGTGACTAGAAATTATAAAGTATAGTTGAAACTCTGAAACCAAGAACTGCAGCTGGTGATGAGAGATATGTTTGAAACAAAAATTGAGAAAAACAAGTGGAATAATTGCTAGAACTGGGAAAAAAAGAGGTGAATAATGTCTAGAACTGAACAGCAAGTGCTGCAGGGGATGCAGGGAAAGGGTCCTGAGAAATAAAGAGAGTTGGAGAACAAAGAGATTAAATATATGTATGGAACAACCCCTAACTGGCTTTTATGGTTTGGAAGAGATAATGTCTGTTATTTTAGAGCTTTTCCTTGCTGACCTGATCATAGATTCCTGATTTCACATATAGACATGTATTTACTTGTGCTCTTTGTTCCTGCCTCAGAGACAGGAAGAGGACTGATGGCAACAAAAGCTCTTCAGGTCAGTGCTGTTGGTTCTGCTGCAGGAGCTCCTCAGGTTCTTTTGAGGTGGAATGAGTTTTTGCAAGAAGCAAAGCTTAGAATTCCAGACAAGGTCTTCATAACCCCTGTTGTGGATGTAATTTCTGGCCTCTGACCTTCACTTTGAAGCTTCTGTGTTGGTAGATTAATTAATAGGAACATCATTTCTCGGGCATTTCCAGCAGGAAAGGGGAATAATAGAAAAAAAATTCCTTGCCCTATGGGTATTGGAACTCTGACTGAAAAAACTTCTTTGTTGGAGAAGTTTCCTAAGTGCTGTGAGGATAGTAAATGAAATAATGGTGAATCAGAGCCAGGATCTTTGGCAGAACAGGGAGCAAAGCAAGAGGTGGGAAGGAGATGCAGTGGAAAAGCCACGTGCAGAGGACAGTGTGTGTTCTCATCCTGGCTCAGGTTGAGACCTCAGAAGCCAGAGGTTTTCCCCAGTGCTGGGAGCCTGCAGTGGGTGCAGAGCACTGAACCCAACTGGGCTGGAACGAGACAGGGAGAAATCGGGAGATGAATGGGAAGAGAATTAACTGGATCCATGTCCTCCCCCTGCAGCAATGGGCACACGTGGCTCCAGCCAGGCATGAAAGCTGATTTACACCCAGCAGCCTGGCAAGCAAGGTCAGGGTAGACATGACCTAAAATATCCCTGCCACGTGCTGCTGGGTTGATGGAAATTCAGCTGTTTGTGGGACCTGATGTAGAATATATCTCAGTGCAAAGAAAGGGAGGAGCCAGGCACAGACTTTCTGTGAACAGTGATGGTTTGTACTGGCTGCAAGTGTCCTCCTTCCCTGGGCTGGGACTCTTTCAAACCCTCCCAGTTCCCATGGGAGTATGAAACGAGTCACTTACACTTGACTTTTACTGTTCTTTGTGTGTGATTATTGTTTTTTCTCTTCCCTCAAAGGCAGGGGATCTCATTATTTCACTGCCTGAGAAGTGTTTACTCACCACAAGCACTGTCCTTAGGAGCTGCCTGGGAGGATACATTAAGAAGTAAGTGAAAAGTGACACTTGATGGACAAGTTGGCCTGGAGAGTGGGTTGTTCATTAATAGATGAAACATCTGAAGTGGTGGGAGAGCTTTAAACTGCATTCCCTGAGTGGTAACTATTTCTTGTGGCCTTTCGTGGGTGTGGAATGCTCAGATAGGAAAGGTTTGGGCTGAAAACATCCCCTTTTAGCTCAACAGACTAAAGCACAGACTGGAACTTGACCTGCCTCAGAGCCAGCTTGGACCTAAATGTCACTTAGGAATGATTTCTTGGGAATTTGTGAATAAGCTTCAATAGGAGAAGGAAGATAAAAAGGGGTTGCAGAGCAGTCACATGAACATGACCTTTTAGAAAATTCAGAACAAAGTCCTATCCTGGACATTGAGTCCTTGTATATCCTAAAAAACCCCACCCCACCCCCCCCAAAAAAAAAACCAACCCAAGGGGTGAACCTGAAGTTGTTATTCCAAACCAGCTTTTATTGCCCCCTTTGAAACCATCCAAAGGGCTTGGAGGTGAACTACAAAGCAGTTTAAAATAGAAGCTTTTTATGACATCTAAAAGAACACTTGGAGAGATAAAACACCCAATTCCCATCTCACCTCTGAGTATCTGCTGGGTTGGTATTTTTATTTTTCCTTTCTTTTCTAATAGCTGGAAGCCTCCTGTATCCCCTTTGATGGCACTGTGCACGTTTTTAATAGCAGAGAAACATGCTGGGGAGGAATCCCCCTGGAAGCCATACCTGGATGTTCTGCCCAAGACTTACACTTGCCCTGGTTGTTGGGAACATGATGTAGTGACCCTTCTTCCAGAACCTCTAAGAAAGAAGGCTCAGGAGCAGAGAACAACCATCCACGAGCTGTATTTGTCTTCCAAGGCTTTTTTCTCTTCCCTGCAGCCTTTGTTTGCTGAGGACACAGGAACTATTTTTACCTACAGTGCTTTGGAGTGGGCTTGGTGCACTATTAATACCAGGACAATATACATGAAACATCCACAGAGGGAATGTTTTTCTCTGGAGCCAGATGTTTATGCACTGGCACCATATTTAGATCTGCTAAACCACAGTCCAAATGTTCAGGTGAGAAACTGAAAACAGATCACTTGGTTTCTTTATTTGTAAATGCACTGTCTCAATACAACAGGCATTTTTGTGATGGGTTAGGAGGGTGTGGAGGTCAGGGAAGGATCTCCCAGGGGGGAAAATGTCAGTTTGGGAGCATGTAAAGGGTGAGGACTCACGGGTCATAAACATACTGGAGTTTGTTCTTCAGCCCAAGGCAGTTGAATAAAGGTAATTGTGGTAAAGATCACCAGGAACTGGAGTGACAGGACAAGGGGCTTCAAACTGCCAGAGGGCAGAGTTACCTGGGATATTGGGAAGGAATTCTTCCCTGTGAGGATGGGGAGGGACTGGGATAGAATTCCCAGAGAAGCTGTGGCTGCCCCTGGATTCCCTGGAAGTGTCCAAAGCCAGGTTGGACGGGGCTTGGAGCAACCTGGGCTGGTGGAAGGTGTCCCTGCCCATGGCAGGGGGTGGCACTGGATGGGCTTTAAGGTCCCTTCCAACCCAAACCATTCTGGGATTCTGTGATTCCACAATTCAAATTCAGTTCGTGCAGCAACAGGGAGAGCCCCTGGGTGAGATTTGCACCCAGGGGAGCTTTTGGGAAGGGCCATTTGTAAACATAACCCTGCTCTGCTTCCCTAAAAGGCTCAGCTCCTGCCACAGATTCCAAGTTACACAGTCCCTGTGTTACTTCACCTCTGGCTGAAGCTTCTGAGCAGCCTTAGGGAAGTGTGGAGAGCAGTTCCACCTTCTGTCAGGGACTGAGTGCCAACACAGAGCTGGGACAGCACAGGAAGGGCCAACTCTGCACGAAACCATCTTTAGTTTGTAGATTTGGAACCTCTCTAATAAATCTGCCCAGTGGGTGGCACATGCTGCAGGCCAGGGCTTTGATGTTTGTTCTTCACACTCATGGGCTGCCTTCTCAGACCTCTGAAACACTTTTCTTCCAGTGTTAGAGAAATGTTCAGTACTTTTGGATCTTAATATTCAAGGTTAGGTTCCTTTTTTCACCCTGCCAAGAGTAAAACCTTTTCTTTTTTTAACTCCACCTAGGTAAAGGCTGCATTTAATGAGCAGACAAGGAGCTATGAAATTTGGGCAAATTCCCAGTGCAAGAAATATGGAGAAGTTTTTATCTGCTATGGACCTCATGATAATCAGAGGCTGCTCCTGGAATATGGATTTGTTGCTGTGGATAACCCTCACAGCAGCGTTTATGTCTCCTCAGGTTGGATTTATAAATTGTCATTGGAAGCACTTCCAAGAAGTGGAATAGGGTGTGATGCCTCTGCATGGAATTTAAGGGTTGGAGTTTTAAAATTGAAAATGCTCTTTGTGAACATTTTCTTTTACAAAGTTGTGATTCTTAGGAGAATCTATGTAGAAATTCCAGCTGGATGTCTAAGGTTTTACCATTGACTTCAGGATTGGAGTTCTGATCCTCACAAACTGAAGTTGCTGAGGGTGGTTCATAACTTGTTTGAGTCAGGATTTTTGCTATAAGGACACAAAAAGCACTTTTGTTCTGTGAAATTTCACTAAATTGTAGCAGGTTTTTTTTTGTTTGTTTGTTCCTTTCAACCTTGAAAAATATGGTTGCAGTGTTATTTCAAAATTGGTGATTGTGCTTTATTATATGTAGCATTTCTTTAAATATCTAAAATGTATTTTTGTGCAGATACTCTCCTCAAATATCTTCCACCACTGGACAAGCAGAGAAAGGCAAAACTGTCCATTCTAAAGGATCATGATTTCCTAGAGTAGGTATCTGGAGTTTTTTGTTTCCTGGTGAGTTTTCTTTTCAGTATTTTCTGGGAGGCAAATTCTGCTTCTAGTATCAAAACCCTGCAAAAAATGATTATTTGTTTGTTTGGTTTTTTTTTTGACAAACTAAAATGCTTGTGAGAGGATGTAGAAGTTGTAAACACCAGAATCAAAGCTTGAGATCTCCCCTTGTCAGGAGGAAAACTGTCACACACTGTAAAAGCTCACTTATACTTTCTTACCACTTTGGACTTTTTAGAAACCTGACCTTTGGCTGGGATGGACCATCTTGGAGACTCCTCACAGCCCTCAAGTTGTTAAGCCTTGGAGCAGATGAATTGTAAGTTTTAGCACTCAGAGTATTTAGTCCTTGTGCCATTTTCTTCTGTTTCACAGAATCACCAAGGTTGGTAGAGACCTCCAGGATCATCCAGTCCCACCCTCACCCAGCACCACCACAATCACCCCTAATCCATGTCCCCAAGGGCCACATCCAGACACCTCTGGAACATTCCAGACACAGGGACTCCACCACCTCCCTGGGACACTTATTCCAAAACCTGACCATTCCTGCAGGGAGAAATGGTTTCTAATCTCCAACCTGAACCTGCCCTGGTGCAGTTTGAGGCCATTTCCTCTCCTCCTTTCCCTCAGGACATGGCAAAAGACCCCGACCCCCCCTCCCTGCCCCCTCCTGTCAGGGAGTTGGGGAGAGCAATGAGGTCCCCCCTGAGCCTCCTCTTCTCCAGATAAACCCCCCCCAGCTCCCTCAGCTGCTCCTCACAGGACATGTTCTCCAGCCCCTTCACATGTTCTCCAGCCCCTTCACATGTTCTCCAGCCCCTTCACATGTTCTCCAGCCCCTTCACATGTTCTCCAGGCCCTTCACATGTTCTCCAGCCCCTTCACATGTTCTCCAGCCCCTTCACATGTTCTCCAGCCCCTTCACATGTTCTCCAGGCCCTTCACATGTTCTCCAGCCCCTTCACGTGTTCTCCAGCCCCTTCACGTGTTCTCCAGCCCCTTCACGTGTTCTCCAGCCCCTTCACGTGTTCTCCAGCCCCTTCACGTGTTCTCCAGCCCCTTCACGTGTTCTCCAGCCCCTTCACGTGTTCTCCAGCCCCTTCACATGTTTTCTGGACCCTTCACTATTTGCTCTTTGCTGGCTGGGTGGGAGATCCTGGGACAGTGGGATTGCATCTCCTGTGTTGTCTCTCATTGACTCCAGGTGAGAAGTGAAAAGAAGAAAGGCAGACAACACCATAAAATATAAAATCATTGCCTGTTCTGCTTTGGTCTTTTACTTTCTTGTATTAATAACTCCACCCCTTTGTTTTCCTTTTCTATCTCAAGATATTCCTTTAAGGTTCAGTCTCCTGGCCTTTTTCCTGTCGGTTTGATGCAATTTTAAATGATTTCTTTGATTCGTGTGTTCCACGGGTTGCTGTTGAAATTCTGGGGCTACTAAATTACTGAAATCCATCTGCAGTGACTGTCAGGGCAGTTTGATCATTTATTCCAAATGGCAGATCTGCCTCAGACAGCAGGGATGGAAAATGCTTACCTGGGCATTGCTTGGAGCAGTAAATAATTAAAACCAGTTCTATTGTTCCGAGCTGTTTATGCTTTGAAGCTTCATTGCTGAGTGGAGTAAGTTGATGTAAGAACTAAAAATAAATCCCTGTGGTTACAGGCCCAGGTGAGGGGAAGTTTAGGAGAAGCACATGTTTTATCCCTGAGCTGGGAATTGCAGCAAATCACCGTGTGGGGGGTTCGGACGTTTTGGGTTCGACCATTTGCGTTCAAACGTTTCGGTTGAAACATTTTGGTTCAAATATTGTGGTTCATACATTGTGGTTCAAACATTTTTATTCAACATTTGGGCTGAAAGATTTGGGCTGAAAGATTTGGGCTGAAAGATTTGGGCTGAAAGATATTTGGGCTGAAAGATTTGGGCTGAAAGATTTGGGCTGAAAGATTTGGGCTGAAAGATTGGGGCTGAAAGATTGGGGCTGAAAGATTGGGGCTGAAACCTTGGGGCTGAAACCTTGGGGCTGAAACCTTGGGGCTGAAACATTTGGGTTGAAACCTTGGGGCTGAAACATTTGGGTTGAAACCTTGGGGCTGAAACATTTGGGTTGAAACCTTGGGGCTGAAACATTTGGGTTGAAACCTTGGGGCTGAAATATTTGGGTTGAAACCTTGGGGCTGAAACATTTGAACTGAAACATTTTTATTCAAACAAACATTTGGGGTTGAAACATTTGGGGTTGAAACATTTGGGGTTGAAACATTTGGGGTTGAAACATTGGGGTTGAAACATTGGGGTTGAAACATTTGGGGTTGAAACATTTGGGGTTGAAACATTTGGGGTTGAAACATTTGGGGTTGAAACATTTGGGGTTGAAACATTTGGGGTTGAAACATTTGGGGTTGAAACATTTGGGGTTGAAACATTTGGGGTTGAAATGTTTGGGGTTGAAACGTTTTGGTTCAAACAAACATTGTGATTCAAACATTTTGATTCAGACATTTGGGTTCCAACATTGTGGCTCAAATATTTGGGTTCCAACATTTTTGTGGAAACATTTTTTGTTGAAACTTTTTTGTTGAAACATTTTTTGTTGAAACTTTTTTGTGGAAACGTTTTTTGTGGAAACGTTTTTTGTGGAAACATTTTTTGTGGAAACGTTTTTTGTGGAAACGTTTTTTGTGGAAACAAACATTGGGGTTGAGACCTTGGGGTTCCAACATTGGGGTTCCAACCTTCCAACCTTGTGGCTCCAAATGTTGTGGCTCCAAATGTTGTGGCTCCAAATGTTGTGGCTCCAAATGTTGTGGCTCCAAATGTTGTGGCTCCAAATGTTGTGGCTCCAAATGTTGTGGCTCCAAATGTTGTGGCTCCAACGTTGTGGCTCCACCATTTGTGTTCCAACCCTGTGGTTTCAGTGCCTGCTGGAGGAGGACGCTGCTTGGGGACGTCATTTCAGCCAGAAACCAGGAGCAGACCTGGAAAATAACAACCCAAATCTGTCAGTTTTTAATAGAGGAGACCCAGCAGGTCCTTCTCCAGGTAATTGGACTGGAGGAACAAGGTAGCCCAGATTCCTTTCTTTCCTAGAAATGTCATTTTCTGGGCTGACAACTGGGATTTTTCCCATTTCCCCTCTTTTTATTTTTATTTTATTGTTACTATTTCTCCTGTAGAAGTTTTAAAAAAATGCTATTTTTATGTGGTTCATTTAATCCCTACCACAGATTGCCACAAATTTTCTGTTCATGTCCTATTATTAAAAAACACATATAAATTCTAAAATATGTATTTTATATTTAAAATATATCTAAATTATAATATATAACATATATTTATGCATAAATATATGTATTTATATAAAACATATAATATATTTTTATATATTCTGTATTTAATATATAAAATTTGTAATATATTATTTATATTTATATGGAAATATATGTTTATATAAATATATAATATAGTATAATGTATAACATATTTATATTTGCATATAAATATATAGTTATAGGAAAAGATATAAGACATTTTTATATATTTTATATTGAATAGATAATATTTTATATTGAATAGATAATATTTTATATTGAATAGATAATATTTTATATTGAATAGATAATATTTTATATTGAATAGATAAAATTTATAATGTATAATATATATTTTTATTTATATGGAAATATATGTTTATATAAATGTATAATATAATATAATATAATGTATAAAATATATTTATATTTACATATAAATAGATATTTATAGAAATAAATATAATACATTTTATATATTCTATATTTAATAGATAAAATTTAAAATATATATTTATA